>NC_056631.2:67152188-67372188 GCF_002870075.4 Lactuca sativa | reverse complement strand
AATACACCCTTATGGTTTTATTAATTAATTAAGGTGTATAATTAAAAGAGATTTAATAAATCCATAAAAGTTTAGGTTAACCATTTAATTAATAGTATAATTGTTAACCACATAGTATTTTAAAGTTATAAAATACACCCTATACTATATATAACATTAAAAGTCTAACATTATATATATGTATAACTAAAAGTCAGTCTTACCGTTAGTAGGCCTCATTCACGAAGCTGGTCTATAAGGGGTGTTTAAGGAAATTGCCTATAAAATGGCGATTGAATGGGTATCCACTCTTACCCACCGCACTCTTGACTAGTGGAGGGTCGTTAGCCGAACGGGTAGGATAGGACGAAACCTTCCATTATAAGTATAATGAATTATCAAGTAACTAAATGTTTTATAAAATTCCCAATCTTAGTTACTTAGGCAAAAGTGAATTGATGCAATTCCATGAAATTACACTTTGTGCCCTTGCGAAGACGTTAGTGGAGCGTGTGTGGTTAACCGGCACACTAAATGGGTCTAAGCAAAGGTAGCAAAGGGTGACTCAATGTTTTTCATAGTTCGGTGGAGCGTGTGTGGTTTACCGGCACATCGAATAGGTGACTATAACATGTGAGGGCACCATGTAAGTTTGCATGGTTATTCACACCCGCTTTGTGATCCTCGGCATCCCAGTCACAAACAAGAGGGGCATATCGAGATATAAACATGCCATTGAAAGTTCAATGTATCTCAAAGGATCTAGGAGTTTTCATAGATTTAAAACTTAAATTTCTTTTTCGTTTTTCATGGTGGAAATTAGTGAATCGTCATTCACTTACCTTCAAATATTCTGCAATTAGGGTTACGGCATCCCTCTCCCGAGTTGTAGAATATTGTGTTGGGTCCTAGCCTTAGTATCTCATTTGGGTGATTCACTAAGGACTCAATCAATCAACTAACTTGAATTTGTTTTTCTCCCGTTTTGTAGATGTCTAAGTTCGACAACTATGGTCTTCCCAAATCCCGTGGAACAAGTATTCCACATGAAGATGGTATTCCACGATTTAATCGAGGAACGAGAAATCATGCTTCACTTCCTCCTCCTCCTCCTATTGTTCTCCCCAACCCACAAGATCGAAGAATTGAAAGGTTCAATATCACTAAAGCCCTATTGGAAATGAAACATGAAGATGGTAAACCCGTGTGTGCCCACGTTCTAGGAATGAAATCACACATTGATAGGTTGAAAATGTTGGGTGTGTCATTCCCGAATGAGTTGGCTGTGAATTGGGTTTTGCAGTCACTTCCAGAATCATATAATGAGTTCAAAAGAAAGTATTATATGATGAATCATGATGACAACCTCATTGACCTAACTTACATGCTCATTGCTACTGAATCAGAAATGATTTGGCGAAGCAATGGAGCGTATTTGTTGGGAGAGTCAACTGACCATACTTCCGAGGACGTTCTAGGAGAACCGACCTGCGTTTGCTGCCAAAAGAGAGGGCGTTGGATACAAGTCTGCCCAAAGAGCCTGAAGAATCCAGAAGATGGGAGAGTCAAAGAGTATGGCTGCGCTTCAGGTAAAATCCACTATCTAACTCCATTAAGTTCCTATTCATTAATTCTTAATACATAATGTAATAAGATTGCATTTGAATGTTTTACAGGATCGGTGAAAAGAAAGGAAGCTTGATAAGAGAGCAAGATGAATCTAATCACAAGGAATGGATCTTGATCGCATGGACTTGAAGATTAGATTTTGAGCTTAGAAAGTTATGATAAAGTTGTTAGAAATTTTCTTTTGTACATAGTTTTCAATGGATTTTGCATTGTAAGGACAAATGTTTTCCGCTGCTTTTATAAATAAAATTAAATTTTCGTTTGACTTATTTATTTGTTTATTTCCTTGCAATGAAATCGTTATGAAAATTGATGTTTGAATATTTCTACAACGAATGGATATGATTCTTGTTTATGTTATCTATGGAAATGTCAACAATTTACCAAATAGGGAGAGTTTCTCATCGCCCAAAGTTTCAATCGGACAGAAATTTGGAATCATGCAACTTGGTTGCATGATGAATGAGAAATTCATATTTGGAAAATAGACCAATTCATTGACAAAGTGTCAAGTGAAGGACTAAGAGATCGAGTACACAAAGTTGTGTGTTGATCAAAGTCCACCATAAGAGTAACAATGATATTCGTCATGATTTACTAAAGGTTTAGTAAATATGATTATACTTACAAGATTAAGTGTAATTCTGAATTGATTAAAGGGTTTAGATCAATAGCAGAACGAATAAGAAGAATCAAGTAGGCAGAAAGATAAAAGTTTCTCCATTCTAAGAAGAAGGGAGAGTAGCTTTTATGCTTTATGATATGTCTTAGTGATTAAGAACCATATCTCAATTGATCCTCTGAGTAAGTCTTAGTACAATTGTATGTCTAAGAAGAGGAATCAAGAATTGAAGAAATGGTTAAATCAATAAGTCAATCATACTTCGTTCCAATAACAAGTCTTAAAGTCAAGATTATGACATTGAGTGAAAAGTATTAAAAAGGTTTGTAACATTCATCAAATGTGGAAAGTTGTGATGTCTTGGATAAGACAAAGACAAACTAAGACCAATTTATGAAGTGTTTTGATAAAAGCTACACTAACTCTTGAATATTTGTTTGTCAAGAAATGGTTATTGACAAAAGAATCGTATATGTCAAGGAGTCAGTGGGAGTCTTAATGGTCTTGAATAGTTTCAAGAACAAATCAAATAAACCTTATCGATCATCACTAGCACACGAGTTGAGGTTTACAACCTATCGTGTTGACATTATTTTGATTCTGTGCCAATCCAATCGAGTTAATTATGCATGTGAGTTCTATGAGTTCTCATTTTGAACGCATAAAAGGCAAAGCACCTTAATCAATGAAAGGTACATTGATAGGAAAATGTGAGCTGCTTAACTACTTGGAAGACATGGTGGGCAGCTGTGCTACCATAAAGGCAAGAAATCGAGATCAAGAAAGTTCGATCCATAAGAGTTTGAATTTGTCGTAAACTTTGGTTTTGATAAATTCACATGGATAGGAACAAATACACTGTTTAAATCTAAGTGTCATAAGATTTCCTCCTTCATGAAAATGATTGTGAAGAAATGCTTTCACTAAGAGAGATTTTAAGAAGATAGTGATTGTAAAATTGCATTCTCAAATTCAATCATGGTTACGGCATCCCTTTCCATAATTTGAATTGTGAGGTTTGGCAATTAGTCTTAATTGTTTAGACACACATATGAACTATCAAAGGCAAAGGTGTATAAGTTCAAGAAGCATTGATAAAGGATTATCAAAGCACTAAGTATTAGAAACATGAACTTAAGAAATTCAATAAGCATTGTTTTCTGAAAGTTAAGATGTTTATGAATACATGTCGAAGCTAGTGGGAGCATAAGTGTTATGTTTTTATAATAATCATCAAGATAGTGGGAGCATAAAAGTTATGATTGTATGATTATTAAGGAAAGAATTGCAAGGTTAGCAATATTAATTATAGAAAACATGAGTCATACTTTGCAAAGTCGCAATAGTTGAAAAGTTGTTTTGCTATAATTAAGGGAGAGAATATTATGCTTCATTTCAAATCTAAAGGTTTAGGTTGAGAAATGTTAATAAAATTAGTCAAAGGTACAAAGTGTGTTCTTAAAATTTCGATTATGATTACGGCATCCCTCTTCACAATTCGAATTTTGAGAACATAGCAAATAAAACATTATGCGTCGTGTCCCATACGCTTCGGGTATAGGATGGATTGCAAATGCTTTAATGTTTGAACATTCTAAAATTTTCCAAATGTCGAGCACATTTAGAGGGAAAAAGGACAAGAATCGGTTTAGACTAAAATAATTAAACAACTATCAAAGGACAATCCAAGTTCGACGAAGATTGGTCGCTTGTGAATAGTTGGAAGTATAGTATTGGAAATTATGGAAATGTTTCCATATTGGATGGACCATATCGGCATCATTACGAATAGATAAGACTCTATTAAGAATGAGTTGTCATATGGAACATATGGAAGTGTGTCCATATTGGGAATTGAATATTGAGAAATCTATGACTAGATTAGAAACTTCTATGCAAAAGGATGTTCAAAGAATGTACTTTGAGTGAGAGACATCACGTCTATGGAATTGTCTTGTAACAATCTCCGATAGAGGACTTTGTAATATCATTGGCAAAAGTCTTTGTGACTTTGGTGCAGTGACATTACAAAAGAGATCATTGCATAAAATGTTAGAATCTAGCATATTTTATAAGTAGCAAGAATTTGATATTCTTTCACTTATGAAAAGGATTTGGAGTTGTGAAATGAGAAGGATTGGAAATGTGTTCAATGTGATCTATTTCACAAAGTAAGAACCATAGGTAAACATTGTGTGCATGCTAGGAGCATGAGACAAGTGTTACAATTCAAGTAAGAAGTTGATTACCCGAAACGACAAATAATGAGTAATCAATATGGTGATAAATAAAAGGTGTTTTATTTATACTCAAAGGTTTGAGGCCATATGGGATTAGTATTATTCTTGTGTTTCACATTTGCATGTTTTGACTTCTAGAATAATTGAGTTTATTAAGAATAATCGAATTATTCAAACGGGCCACAGTCGTTCATATGTTGGAAGTAGGTATGAGTGAAGACTGTCGTGAATTGGTGTGTGGAATGTCTTGAAAAGTATTAGACATAAGCAAATGTTTGCTGCAACGTTCATGAGTGCTTATGAATGTGATTTGAGCATTGGATTAGACCCACGCTCACTTGGATCACTCCATGAATTGTATCACGAGTGATTGGTGAGACGATAACATCTTATATTCTTGAAACCGAGATGTGTGAGTTGTATCTTGCGAATCGGTTGCACATTGATAATATGTAAACGCACCAGTAACTTGGTGTTATAAAACATATTGTTGTGTGTGATTCGGTGCGTGAGTGCAAGCGAGCATTGTATCAAAGTTTATCCGTTCCTTTTATTCAAAGTAGGATAAAAGCGATATCTTTGGGCCCCTCGATGGTTTAGTGATGACAAACGTAAATGCTCGGCCGGGCTAGGGCTAATTTGATTTGTTCAATTAGTCAGTCGTCATAAATCAGAAATCGAGATATAGTACAAAGAGAATGATTTGAAATCATATCTCATATGATATCTAGAATGGAGGAATATATGATCCCTTATCTAAGGACACGCGTATTTGATATGATCAGAGTTGACAGCGGCTTTGGAAAGCTACGATTGCAGATCGGGATCCGAAGTCATACGCAGAATAGTTATTAGACTTATCCAAGTGGGAGACTGTTGGATTAGTGTCTAAGTCCATAACTATTTTGGTATGTACTTGACCCGATGGTGCATGGTCCTTTTGGGTTGCCTTCACCAAAGCAACTTGATTGGAGAAATGAATAAAGAGAGAGAGGATAATATGATTTATTAATATGTTATAAGAATAATATATTAAAGGAGAAATCATATTTGTTTAATTAATATTGGTCAATAATTAATTAAGAATTAATTTTGTGATCAAGTGTAATTAATTAAACTAGAGGGGCTGAATTGTAATTATGTGATAGTTACAAAATAAGGTAAGGATTATCTTATAAGTGTGGTGAACGAATTTAAGGTTGGAAAGCCTTAGAATTCGAGTATGATAAGGATTCAAGAATTATCTTATTGGTTGCTTAATGGATAATCAACTAGATAAGGATAATGACTGAAACCCTATCTCTACACCTATATAAACACCCCTAGGGTTATGAATTCGTGTATCCCTTCCCAAGAGGTGCCAAATACGAATTCTAACCTCTCTCCTCTCTCTATATACCTTCTCCACTTGCTTATGGTGTTTGTAAGCCATTAGAGGAGTGACACTTGTGACTCTCTGCTTTCCAAGGTCAATTCAAGGAGGAATTAGATTGTTATTGCTATATAACAATCAAGGTATGTTCTTAAACCTATTTACATGTGAATTCTGATTTCCATATGCTAGAATTAGGGTTCAAAGTCTTGGATTCAAAGTATGTACAATAGAGAAACCTAGATCCGAGCTTTAGGGTTTGTATGAGCACATAGGATGTCTTATGACCAAAACCCATCAAGAACATCCTATGTGCTCATGCAAACCCTAATGCTTGGATCTAGGTTTCTCTATTGTACATGCAATGTATCCATGACTTACAATCTAAGATCTAACATATTATAAACTGAAATTAGGATTTAGAGAATTACCTTTGATTGTTATGTAGCAATAACAATCTCATTTCCTCCTTACAATGACTTTAGAAAGCTTAGAGTCACAATTGTCACTCCTCTAATGGCTCACAAACACCAATAGCAAGAGGATGAAGAACAAGGAGAGAGAAGGCTGCCCAAAAACGTCTAGAAACCCTAGAGGAACTCTTCACCACGTTTTTGGGGCTTAAGGGTGCTATATATACATGTAGGCTATTAGGGTTTTAAACTAGGAAACCCTAATCTGACTGCTTAAGCCCTAAGCAGCCCATGGATTCCTTTGGTATATCCCTTGGACGATTTCTAACGGGCTTCCCCATAGAATTCGTCCAACTTATATATAATTAAGTAATCAATAGCCCAAATGCAATTATCTTATAATTACAGTTCCAGTCCCTTAAGTTTAATTAATCTCTTTTAGCCACAAAATTAATTATCAATTAATTCTTGACTAATATTAATTAAACAATATGATTTCTCCTTTAATATATTATTCTCATAATATATTAATAAATCATAATTAATCTTCTCTCTCCATAATTCATCCTATCAAGTTGATTTGGTGAAGGCAACCCAAAAAGACCATAATTAATCTTCTCTCTCCATAATTCATCCTATCAAGTACATACCAAAATAGTTATGGACTTAGACACTAATCCAACAGTCTCCCACTTGGATAAGTCTAATAACTATTCTGTGTATGACTTCAGATCCTGATCTGCAATCGTAGCTTTCCAAAGCCGTTGTCAACTCTGATCTTATCAGATATGCATGTCCTTTAGATAAGGGATCATATATTCCTCCATTCTAGATATCGTATAGATATAAGACATGAATTCTAATCATTCTCTCTATACTATTTCCCGACTTCCGATTTATGACGACTGACAACAGACTACAATTGAACTATCAATTTAGTCCCGGCTTGGCCAAGCACTTAGGTGCCATCACTAAATCATCGAGGAACCCAAAGATATCGCTTTTATCCTACTTTGGATAAAAGGAACGGATAAACTTTGATTCAATGCTTGCTTGCACTCACTTACAGAATCACACACAACAATATCTTTTATAACACCAAGTTACTGGTGCGTTTACATATTATCAATGTGCAACCGACTCGCAAGATACAACTCACACATCTCGGTTTCAAGAATATAAGATGTTATCGTCTCACCAATCATTCGTGATATAATTCATGAAGTGATCCAAGTGAGTGTGGGTTTAATCCAATGCTCAAATCATATTCATAAACACTCATGAACGTTGCAACAACCATTTGCTTATGTCTAATACACTTTAGACAATCCACACACCAATTCATGACACTCTTCATTCATACCTACTTCCAACATATGAACGACTGTGGTCCGTTCGAATAATTTGATTATTCTGAAATAATTAATTATTCAGGAAGTCAAAACATGCAAAGTGAAACACAAGAATAATACTAATTCCATATGGCCCCAAACTTTGGGTATAAATAAAAACATTTTATTTAATCACTATATTGATTACTCATTATTTGTTGTTTCGGTTAATCAAATTCTTCCTTGAATTATTACTACGCTTGTCCCATTCTCTTAGCATACACACAATGTTTACCTATGGTCCTTACTTTGTGAAATAGATCAAATGAACACATTTCCAATCATACTTATTTCACAACTCCCAATTCTTATCACAAGTGTAAGAATATCAAATTCTTGCCACTTATGGAATATTCTAGATTCTAACATTTTATGCAATGATCCTTTCGTAATGTCATAGCACAAAAAATCACAATGATTATTGCCAATGAAATTACAAAGTCCTCTATTTGAGATTGTTACAATACAACTCCATAGATGTGATGTCTCCCACTCAAAGTACATTCCTTTGAACATCCTTTTGCATAAAATTTTCTAATCTAGACATAGACTCTCAATATCCAACTCCTAATATGGAAACATTTCCATATTTTCCATATGACAACTCATTCTTAATAGAATCTTATCTATTCATAATAATGTCGATATGGTCCATCCAATACCATACTTCCAACTACTCACAAGCGACCAATCCTCAGTGAGCTTTGGATCGTTCTTTGATAGTTGTTTAATTATCTTAGTCAAAACCAATTCTTGTCCTTTTTCCCTCTAAATGCGCTAGACATTTGGAAAATTTTAGAATGGTCAAATATTATAGCATTTGCAATCAATCCTATACCTGAAGCGTATGGGACACGATGCATAATGTCTTACATAAAGATATGATACTTTATCAATCTTTTGCCATAATATTTTATGTGTCACTTTCTCACAATTCGAACTATGAAGAGGGATGCCATAATCATAATCGAAATTTGAGAACGCACTATGTATCCTTGACTAAATTTATTAACATTCCACAACCTAAGCCTTTAGATTTGAAATGAAGCATAATATTCTCTCCCTTAATTATAGCAAAACAACATTTCAACCCTTACGACTTTGCAAAGTATAACTCTTGTTTTCTATAATTAATATTGCTAACTTGCAATACTTGCCATAATAATCATACAAGCACAACATTTATGCTCCCACTATGATGATTATTATCACATAAGCATAACTCTTATGCTCCCACTAGCTTTGACATGTATTCAGAAACAGCTTAACTTCCAGAAAACAATTCCTATTGAATTTCTTAAGTTCATATTTCTAATGCTTTGATAATCCTTTATCTAAGCTTCTCAAACTTATACACCTTTCCCTTAGATAGTTCAGATGTGTGTCTAAACAATTCAGACTTATTGCCAAATCTCACAATTCGAATCATGGAAAGGGATACCGTAACCATAATCGGATTTGAGAATACAATTTTCACAATCACTATCTTCTTAAAATCTCTCTTAGTGAAAGCATTTCCCCACAGTCATTTTCATGAAGGAGAGAATCTTATGACACTTAGATTTTTATGGTGTATGTATTCCTATCCATGCGAATTTGTCACAACCAATGTTTACGACAAATCCAAACTCATATGGACTGAACTTTCTTAATCTTGACCTTTTGCCTTATGGTAACACGGCTGCGCACCATGTCTTCCAAGTAGTCAAGCAGCTCACCCTTTCTTATCAATGTACTTTTCATTGATCAAGGTGCTTGCCTTTTATGCGTTCAAATGAGAACTCATAGAACTTACATGCATAATTAACTCAATTGGAACGACACAAAAACAATATAGTGTTAACACGATAGGTTGTAAACCTCAAGTCATGTGCTAGTGATGATCGATAAGGTTTATTCTTGATTAGTTCTTGAAACTTTTCAAGACCATTAAGACTCCCATTGACTCCTTGACATATAAGATTCTCTTTTCAATAAACATTTCTTGACAAACAAATATTCAAGAGTTAGTGTAGCTTTTATCAAAACAAAACACTTCATAAAATTGCTCCTAGTTGGTCTTTGTCTTATCCAAGACATCACAACTTTCCACATTTGATGAATGTTATAAACCTTCTTAAGATTTGTCACTCAATGTCACAATCTTAACTTTAAGACTTGTTTTGTAACGAAGTATGATTGGCCTTTTGATTTAACCATTTCTTCAATTCTTGATTTCTCTTCTCAGACATATAATTATACCAAGACTCACTTAGAGGATCAATTGAGATATGGTTCTTAATCATTAAGACCTATCATAAAACATGATAAAAGGTACTCTCCCTTCTTTTTATAATAAAGAAACTTTATCTTTCTGCCTACTTGATTCTTCTTATTCGTTCTGCTATTGATTTAAACTCTTTCAATCAATTCAGAATTATACTTAATCTTATAAGTATAATCATATTCACTAAACCTTTAGTAAATCATGACGAATATCTTTATTACTCTTGTGGTGGACTTGATCAACACAAAACTTTGTGTATTCGATATCCTAGTCCTTCACTTGACACTTTGTCAACGAATTAGTCCAATTTCCAAATATGAAATTTCTCATTCATCATGCAACCAAATCGAATGATTCCAAGTTTCTGTCTAATTGAAACTTGGGCGATGAGAAACTCTCCCTATTTGGTAAATTCTTGACATTTCCACAAATAACATAATTAAGAATCAAATCCATTATTGCTAATAATAGAAACATTCGAACATCAATTTTTCATACACGCCATTGCAAGGATAAATAAATAAACAAAATCAAATCTTATTCTATTGCGGAAAAATTTGTCCTTACAATGCAATTCATTGAAAAACTATGTTAATACATATTTCTTAGCAATCTATTCTAACTCTAAGTAGTAGCTCAAGATTCTAATCTTCAAGTAATGTGATCGAAATCCATTTCTTCAAGATTAGATACCGCTCACTTCTTCCCTTAAGCTTCCTCTCTTTTCTTCGATCCTACAAGACATCGAAATGTAATCTTATCACATCATGTATTAAGAATATAGAATAGGAACTTAAAAGAGTTAGTTAATGGATTTTATCTAAAGCAGAGCCATACGTTTTGAATCTCCCATCTCTTAGATCTCTTAGGTAAATAGGGCAGCTTCGTCTCCAATGCCCCTTCTCTTGGCAATAAAAGCAAATTGACTCTTTGGAACAGCATACGAAACTACTTCTGACTTTGCCTTTCTCTTATGATAAAACTTTTCGATCATGGCATGCCTTTCATTGTCATTGCCTATATCCATAGAGGTCTGGAAGGCAGATCCACCAATCAACTTTGCTTCTCCAGTGCGCCAAATCATTGCTGATTCAGCAGCAATAAGCATGTAGATGAGATCAATGAGGGTTACGTCGTGGTTCATCATATAGTACTCTCTTACGAACTCACTATATGAGTCAGGAAGTGACTGAAGAACCTAGTCAACAGCCAACTCCTCATAGAAAACGGATCCCAACATTCTTAACCTATCAATGTGTGACTTCATCTTTAGGACGTGTGTACACACCGACTTTCCTTCTTCATGTTTACTTGCCAAAAGGGCTTGAGTGAGTTTGAACTTTTCAAACCTTCGAACTTGTGGGTTAGGGAGAATAATTAGACGAGGTGGAGGAAGTGAAGCATGATCTCTTGTTCCTCGATCGAATTATGGAATATCATCTTCATGTGGAAAACTTGTTCCATGGGATTTGGGAAGACTATAGTTGTCGTACTTTGACATCTACAAAACGGGAGAATAATAAATTCAAGTTAGTTGATTGATTGAGTCCTTAATAAATCACCCAAATGAGATACTAAGGCTAGGATCCAAGAACATTCCACAACTTGGGAAAGGGATGTCATAACCCAAATTGCAGAACATTTGAAAGTAAGTGAATGACGATTCACTAATTTTCCACCATGAAAAATGAAGAACATATTAAGCTTTAAATGCTTTGAAAACTCCTAGATCCTTTGAGATTCATTGAACTCTTCAATGGCATGTTTAAATCTCGATATGCCCCTCGATTTGTGACTGGGATGTCGAGGATCACAAAACAGGGTGTGAACAACCATGCAAACTTACATGGTGCCCCTACATGTTTCAGTCACCTATTCGATATGCCGGTTAACCACACATGCTCCACCGAACTATGATAAACATTGAGTCACCCTTTGCTACCTTTGCTTAGATCCATTTAGTGTGCCGGTTAACCACACACGCTCCACTAATGTCTTCGCATGGGTACAAAGTGTAATTTCATGGAATTACATCAATTCACTTTTGCCTAGAGTAACTAAGATTGGGAATTTGTAAAAAAAATTAGTTACTTTTGTACTTCATTATACTTATAATGGAAGGTTTATGTCATATCCTACCCGTTCGGCTAACGACCCTCCACTAGTCAAGAGTGCGGTGGGTAAGAGTGGATACCCATTCAATCGCCATTTTATAGGCAATTTCCTTAAACACCCCTTATAGACCAGCTTCGTGAATGAGGCTTACTAACTGTAAGACTGACTGTTTACTCATACATATATATAATATTAGACTTTTAATGTTATACATAGTATAGGGTGTATTTTACACTTTTAAAATATTAGGTGGTCAAATTTAACAATTATACTTTTAATTTAATTAAATTGTGAACCAAAACTTTATGGATTTATTAAACCTCCTTTAATTATACACTTTAATTAATTAATAAAACCATAAGGGTGTGATTTGAACTTTTCAAAACAATACCAGGGTTTTAGAATTTAACATTTCTAAATTAAACTTTTAATCAACTTTTAAATTCCAAAACTTGAGGGCAAGTTTTGAAACATTTCAAAACATTAGGTTTTTAACTATTTAAATTTCAAAACCAAAACTTTTAAGTTCTAATTTAAACTATAAAACTTACATGGGCACAATTGAAACTTTTCACAACACAAGGATCAAATAACAAATAATAGATATCAAACAATTAATTTTGTCATTATCTATATTTGACCTAATCCCATAAGATAATTACCAAATTATTTAAATAATTCATATTTATCATATAAGGAAACTATTATTCAAAAGATTTGAAATTATCTTTTGTTTTATGAAGGATAATCATCCAAATATAATAAAAAACGGATTTTATCATAAAATTACGTTTTTGGTATTAATCCTTCAGCAAAACAGCAAGAAATCCCAATATTCCCTCTGTATGACCCTTGGACTCGCCGAGTCAGGGACTCAACTCGCCGAGTTCATCCACTGACTTACCGAGTCAGGTCGGACAGAGGCCAAAAAATCGATTTTCAGTTAATAATTCAACATAGCATCACATACAACAGAAACCAATCAAGGCTCTGATACCACTGATGGGTTTTAGCCAAAAGGACATCCTATGTGCTCATGCAAACCCTAATGCTTGGATCTAGGTTTCTCTATTGTACATGCAATGTATCCATGACTTACAATCTAAGATCTAACATATTATAAACTGAAATTAGGATTTAGAGAATTACCTTTGATTGTTATGTAGCAATAACAATCTCAATTCCTCCTTACAATGACTTTAGAAAGCTTAGAGTCACAATTGTCACTCCTCTAATGGCTCACAAACACCAATAGCAAGAGGATGAAGAACAAGGAGAGAGAAGGCTGCCCAAAAACGTCTAGAAACCCTAGAGGAACTCTTCACCATGTTTTTGGGGCTTAAGGGTGCTATATATACATGTAGGCTATTAGGGTTTTAAACTAGGAAACCCTAATCTGACTGCTTAAGCCCTAAGCAGCCCATGGATTCCTTTGGTATATCCCTTGGACGATTTCTAACGGGCTTCCCCATAGAATTCGTCCAACTTATATATAATTAAGTAATCCATAGCCCAAATGCAATTATCTTATAATTACAATTCCACTCCCTTAAGTTTAATTAATCTCTTTTAGCCACAAAATTAATTATCAATTAATTCTTGACTAATATTAATTAAACAATATGATTTCTCCTCTATTATATTATTCTCATAATATATTAATAAATCATAATTAATCTTCTCTCTCCATAGTTCATCCTATCAAGTTGCTTTGGTGAAGGCAACCCAAAAGGACCATGCACCATCGGGTCACGTACATACCAAAATAGTTATGGACTTAGACACTAATCCAACAACTCTAAACATGTAGATAACAAGGATGAAGTGCGGTTTAATCTTGATGACCTAGTCAAGATGTGGATATACGACATAATCACTCAAAGCTTGCTCAAAATGATCCTCAATCCGGGTGCAACCGCTCACACTTTTTGGATAAATCTTGAAACTTTATTTCATGATAATCACAAACTCGTGCTATTGAATTAGAACAAGAAATCCAGACTCTTACTCTTAGAGATCTCACATTCTCTCAATATTGTGAACGCATGAAGGTAATATCAGATCTTCTCACCAATATCGGATCTCCTATCCCTGAGCCAACCCTAGTTACATACCTCATAAATGGCTTATCACCAAAATATGACAACATAGCCACTGTTCTACGCCATCAAGGCCCTTTACCATCTTTTCTCAAATGTAAGTCAATACTATCTCTGTAGGAATGAACCTTAAATCGAAACCGACCCACTCAACCTCTCCATATGGACCATGCATCTTCACCACTTCCCTTCTTGCTGGAAGCCCTTTTACTCTTCTACCATGTGCTCCAACTAGCAACAACAACCGTGGAGGTCATAGGCCCTCTTAACCTCGTCGTGGTGGCTCACAAACCAAAAACAGTTGTCATCATCATGTTGTTACCAGTCAGCCACAATCGAGCCTGCCTTGGTCTTCATAATCGGTCCCTTGGCACCCATTTATGTGGTCCTACTCCACATGGAGGCAGCCCTATCGATCACCAAGCCTTGTTTCACATCATCAACAACATCGGCCTTAACAGGGAATCCTCGATACTGCTCCTGCTCACCCCTCGGGTACTACGTTTTCATAACATCAGCTAGCATCAGCTTTCTATGTTATCTCTCCTTTGCCTACACTTTTTCCTCCAGCATAATGGTTCCTACCATTGACCTAGACCAGCCGATAGACATTACATAGGCTCTCCATGCAATGCACCTCAATGATGGCTTAGATTCCAACTTGTATATGGATACATATGCCACCTCTCACCTTGCCTCATACACAAGTAAACTCCAATCTCTTGGCACTAAAAGTAATTTACCACATGTCTTTGTTGGCAATGGTTTACCTATTTCTGTTACACACACCGGTCAAACCATATTTCCCTCTATCCACCAGCGTCTTGGTCACCCTATCGCCCATGTTTTTAATCGTTTAATTTCTAGTCATTTTATTGATTGTAATAAAGTTCAAAACATTATTAGTTTCCAAGCTTTTCAACTTGGAAAAAATGTTTGTTTACCTTTTTCTAGTTCAAACACGTCGTTTCTGGTTTATTTGATATAGTTCACTCTGATTTGTGGGAATCTACGGCTGTGAGCACTAGTGGCATAAAATACTATATTGTTTTTCTATATCACTCCAACCACTTTGTTTGGGTTTACCTTGTTTGTAATAAATCTGATGTCTTCTCCAAGTTCCTTCACTTTATAGCTTTTGTAAAAAACCAATTCAATACTGAAATTAATTCTTTCCAGTGTGACCATGATGGTGAATTTGACAACAAAAAATTCCACCAATTTTTTGACCAACATAGAATCACATTCCGTTTCTCGTACCCTTGTACTTCCTAACACAATGGAAAATACAAACGTATGATCTGTAAAATCAATAACATCATGCACACCCTTCTCTTACATGCTCACCTCCCACCAAATTTTTGGGTTGAAGCGCTTCATATAGTGATTCACCCATTAAACCTAACTCCCTTTATTTTCATTAATAATGAAATCCTATACACTAAGCTCTTTCAAAAACCACCAACATACACTCATCTTCAAGTCTTTGGATGCAGTTGTTATCCTCACATTCCCAAACCATATAAATTAGCCCCTAGGTCCACTCCTTGTATCTTTATTAGATACCCTTCTAATCATCGTGGTTACCGTTGCTGCGATCTTGCCACTCGCAAAATCATCATCTCCCACTATGTCATTTTTTATGAGCTCTCCTTCCCTTTTCGCTTCATGACACCAAATCAAGCTTCATCCTTCTCTTTCCTTGATAACTTTGTTGCCCAATCACCCAGATCTCATGAGTTTCTTACTTCCTCTATACCTACCACTCAAGATGTCACTACCCCTCCTCCCTCACCTCTCGGTCCATCCAATACCACCCACAATCCTCCTTCCCCTCTCGGCTCCCCCATACCTCCTCCCGAACCTTTAAGGAACCCATCCTCACCCATCTGATGGTCACCAGGGGGTTGTTTGGGAATCAAGAAACCCATCCAGCGTCTTATTCTTCACACCTTTATCGAGTCTCATATTCCTCGGTCCCATATTTAAGCCCTTCAAGATCCAAATAGGACCATTGCCATGAAGGATGAGTTTAATGATCTTATTGCCAATAGAACATGGTTCCTAGTTCCGAGGCCTCCTGATTCCAATATTGTGTGCTCCATATGGTTGTTTCGTAAAAAATACAAATTAGATGGTTAACTTGAGCGCTATAAGGCTCGACTGGTTGCTAATGGAAAAATCCAACGACGCGGTGTTGATTGTGATGAGACCTTCAGTGTAGTAGTTAAACCGATATTGATTTTAAAGCTACAATTTTTGAACCGTTGGGATAAATAATCAATGTGTTAATTTAAATAACACTATGGTATCAACTTAAATTAAATTTTAGTTCAACTTCAACAAACCAAATAATATTTTGTATGTAACACCCGTTTATTTATTAGTTAAATAAATTAATTAATGAACGAATGGTAGCCTAAAATAAATAATTATATATGCAGGGTGTTGGGTTCGAGGAGTTAATTGCCACATTTCTATAAGTCGGGGGTTAATAGTGTGTGTTTGGGAACCATTTTATAAATATTTATGAAGACAAGGGCTCCGTGGTAATTACTTGGAATTAATTTAAAAGGAAATGAGGCGGAGGGGTTGATTATGTTGTAATTAAGACATTAGAGGCTATTTTGTAATATATATGGGTCGAATTTGAAAAGGATTTCTGATGTTAGTGTAGAAAGGGTAAAATATGGCCTCATTTTGAAAGAATAAGAAAAGGGAGGGACCAAAGGTGTTGTTATGCAGAAGAGTTTGATGGGCTACGGGAGTATAAAACCCATCACATGTTATCCCTAACCCTAGTATGAAGGCAGCCGCCATCATCGGAAGACCTCCAGCAGCCACCCTCATTTCCTCTCTGCTCCAGCCGCCGCCATGAGAGCTCCTATGCCACCACTTCCTGTCGATTTGAGCTCCACCGTTCGCATGCTGCCTCGCCGGTGTGAGACATGACGACCCCTGCTACCGGAGATGAAGTGTGAAGCCGAGTTCAGCCGCCAACTCTTTCTCCTTCTTGTGCGTTTTCTAATCAGTCAAGGCCGCCAGCGACCATTTCGTCACTAGAGCGCCGCCGCGACGCTGCTGCCGGCCGGAGACGTTAGGAACAACTCGGAGAACCACCGAGGAACGAGGAATACGTTGTTTTCTTTGTTGCTCGAGTCACGAACCGCCGAGAAGATGTTGGTAGGGTCATATGTCGTTTATTTTTCCTATTCCTTCGTTCTTTTTCGAGTTTTGGTGTCGTGATTGACGACTGTGGGTTTGGGTGGTGTGTGTTTCAGCTTCAAGTTCGTGTGTTGTGTTGCTGCGTGATTAGAAGCCAAAAGATACCACTACCACCATATGCCGCCGTGTAGGTGCGTTTTAGTGTGTGTATGAGCGTTTTGATGAGTGTAATATTGTATGTAATAGTTGGTTGGATGGAAATTGAAGAACCGCCACCACCACCACTGTAAGGTGGTGGCTGCCGCCATGCGCCACCGCCGGCCACCATTAGGTAGTTGTGTGGGTGTGTTTAATTAGATTAGTGTGTTTGCGTGTGTTATCGGATTGGTGTTGTAAATTGTAACCAAAATGGAATAAAAGAAATTGAAAACCACCACCTTAGGGTGGTGCCTGCCGCCACCGGCCGCCGTGTCGGGTAGCGGTGTGCTTTGCCTCGTTGTGATTGATTCGTTTGGGGTGCTAGAAACCCTAATGGGCCCAATGAAGCCTAATGGGCTTAGTGAAAACCCTAATTGACTTAATGATATTTTAGTGGGCCTAATTGGCCCAATAAAGCTCCAATTGACCTGCAAGCCCAACAAAGTGATAAAGGGGCTAGTATTTGGATTGGAAAACCCTTATGTCATTTTGGAAGAAGATAATCTATGCATATTGGACTTAATGGATTAAGTCCTTAATGGGTTAAGTAGGAAACTTAACCCTAATCGGCATTTATGTGAAACCCTAACTTCTCTTGGGTTTATTGTTGGGCCTTTCTATTGAGCCTTGATGATTGGATTATTAATGGGCCATCCAAGAATAATTATATTGAATAAAATAATTTAATGGGCATAGGGTAAGTCCCATGTAAGGGGTTGGGCCCAATTTGGAAAATTGGGCCATAAATGGGCCATAGTTGGGCCTTAATGATTATATGATATTGGGCCTTAGAATAAGACCATGTATAGGCCTGTGCCCAATTTGGAAAATTAGGCCATATGCTGGGCTTTGATTCCTAGTTGACTTTGGGCCTATGGATTGGGCCTTGGGCTTGAATACGCCAAGCTTGGGGTAATATAGTAATTATCCAAGTATGTGTTATGGTTATGTAGTGGAACCCAATTATTAATTGGGTGTTATTTTGGTATTGACAGTTCGGGAATCTGTCATCCAGCAGCTGGGGTTGAGTCTGCAGGACTTCAGCAGTGTGGGATTGTGTCTACGGGACTTCAGCAGTGTGAGGTGAGTTACCTTCCAGTAGGGGTGGGTCTAAGGCCACAATGTCGGCCCACCAACAGGGGTAGTTGGTAGATAATTGTCTTTGTGATAATTATCTTGGTATGTTTATGTGATATGCTTATGTGATGTGCTTATGAGACATGTTTATGTGATATGCTATGTGTGTTAGTGGTAGTAGCAGGGAATAGTTTTTCCCTGACTCGGTTGTTAGGATCGAAGGGTAGGTCAGTACCCCATAAATGCCTGACTGTATGATTATATGAAGATATTATATGATAGTGGTAGGGGGTGAAATAGTCCCCGATTACCAGTTGAAAGATACCGATGACGGATACCGGTTGAAAGATACCGATGGCAGATACCGGTTGAAAGATACCAATGGTAAATACCGGTTGAAAGATACCGATGGTAGTTATCGGTTGAAAGATACCGACGGGGTATACAGAACCCATGAAATGCTTATCTGTGTGTTTATGACATGTTAGTATGTGATCAGTATGTTTGTGATATGTTAGTATGTGATCAACATGTTTATGATGTTAGTACGTGATCAATATGTTTATGACATATTATTATGTGATAGTGGTAGGGGTGAAATAGTCCCCGGTTACCGGTTGAAAGATACCGATGGCAGTTACTAGTTGAAAGATACCGATGGTATTATGTGGTATGTGGTATGATGGGGGAACTCACTAAGCTTCGTACTTACGGTTTACAGTTTTGGTTTCAGGTACTTTGTTTCAAAGGAAATGAGTCGGCTTGGTCGCAGAGCATCACACTATGTTTTCCGCAAACGAGATCCTTGGGATTATACTCTGATATGGTTTCATAATATTATATTTTGATTATTCACACTCTGATTTTATGTAATAACCTAATTAAAAATGAAAATTTTGGTCTTGAATTTTGGGATGTTACATTGTAAATAGTTAAAAGTGATAAATTGTAGTGTCTTTCTAATAATGATTATAAGTTTATTAATAAGGAATAAATTTCAAACCAAAAGTGTAATAATAAATAAACTAAATTTCAATATTAAATAATATATTTACTTCTACTTATAAAGTTATGTCTTTAACTTTTAACATATTATACTTCATTTATTAAATTTAATATGTTGTTGTATGTAAACTATTATCAGTTTAAAGCTACAACTTTTGAACAGTTTGGATAAAATACTTAAATTATTACTTTAAATATAAAATTACTGGGTCAACTTAAATATAAATTTCCAGTTCCACTTAAAAAACCAAAGAATATTTTGTGAATAGTTAAAAGTGATAAATTATAGTGATAAATGCAAAAACTACATTATAATCTCAATTTAACTAAAATATTTCCTAACGATATTTTTATAATCATTAAGAGTTTTCAAATAAATAGCTTAAGTAACTTACAATAACAATAGTTAAAATTAACTATGTATAAATGATTATATTGTTACCTTTAAAAACAAAAACCAATATTTGATGTTTTCAATAATTATAATGCCATAAATTAAAATATTAAGCAAATAAATTTTAAAAAATTAATTACAAATAACAACAACTATAAATAACATTAAATCATATATTATATTTAATTTTATTCATGAATAACCCGCGGGTAGAGGACACTCAAACGATTAAGATTATGCAGTTTTAATATATATATATATATATATATATATATATATATATATATATATATATAATTCAAAATAATCAATATATTATATAAACTTAGTATACAAATCATTATATAACAAAACATTATTGTTATATTTAAGAAAACATATATTTGTAAATATTTCAACTACATAGGTATTCCGTATTCCTGCACAACGTACGGGTATTCGCCTAGTTTAGTTATAATCGAGTGAAACTGGAGCATCATAAGATGAAAAAGAATACACAGATTTCAGATAGTTTATGTAGGGTTCAAGATTACGAGGTGATGACACACAGTAGGTGGGGTGGAAGAGACTATGATGTACGATCGATCATATTTTGGATTAAGAATGGGAAGGGCAATCCATGGGTTCTAGAGTGAGGTGAAAACCCCATAAAAATTTATGTTGGAGGTGGGAAGGATGGTGTGTTATTTGTTTCCTTCAATCAACACGAGGTTGAAGTAAGTAATTTTAATCTACGTATGGTTGAGACAATTGGCGATTTTTCTATATTTGACAAGAATGACATGAATTTCGAAACTTAGTATACATGTGGTACTTCCACCGACTGATTTAGGTTAAAGGGACTAAAATGGTAGGTTACAATCCATCTTATGCCCATATAAAGCCAAAAATAAAAACAATAAGGACTGATTCAACCAACTTTGAAAATACTATAGAGCTTTTGTGTCATTTCCCCTAAATATAAAAAGCAACCATGATTTAGACCTAAGCTAAATGGCGAAAACATTTTTTTTGAAAGGTTGATTTGTGGTTAGAAGTTAGTATCACCAAATTAGTTAAATTCGCTGATGCCATAAATAGAACTCGTGACCTCCAATATAAAAGACAAACATTTAACCTAAAATCTTCGCTATTTATATAATGAGAAATCTCCAAAAACAAATACTAATACGTTGGTTTAATTTATGAAAAAAGCCTCAAATTTTATTTTGTTAACAAAAAAGTCTCGATTACCGGATAAAAATTTCAAATTAACTCTTTTCTTTACCGGTAAACTATTTTTTACGCGGCCACCTCCAGAAATAAACCTCCAGAAAAGTTTTATTATATTGTCTCGGTTTATGAAGATGTCCCAATTTTTTTTACTTCAACTCTTTTACTATTTCACTAAAAATATTAAAATTTCTTATTTCAAGTTACGAATCGGAATAAACGTCATCAAACTCCATAAAACTAAGAATCAAGGTCCTATATAACTAATTATTTGCCATAAAACAATGACGACAATATCATTTTGATTATCGTCCATATAATCTATTTCTCACACATATTTATGTTACAAGTATTATAAGATATTCAACCAAATCCTTATTACAATATACCTAAAAGTAAGTTAAATGGAAACCAACTGTTATGTTCATATAAGAAACAATTAACTAATGATAAACAAATCAATACAATAGTAGGTTAGATGAGGTTGTACGGTGTCTAGAAAAAAGTATGAGTTTTATCTTTAAATTGTAAGCATATATGAACAATTCCTTTATGGATCAATTACTTCACATGTCAATAAATTTAAACTTCAGAGCTGCAAAAATATTGTTTAAGTCTGGATTCAATCAAAGACGTGGAAAAATGAGTGAAATTTTTTTTTTTTTATGTTGAAACGAGAACAATCAAATAACATAATTAATTTGATTTAGGGTCTGCAATTAGGTTTCGATGAATAGTAACAAATCAAACTATTGGGCTATATGAATAGTAACAAATCAAACTATTGCATCGAAAGAATTAGATTGATTTTTGGGCCAACCATTGGGATTTAATAGTGATTTTCATATCCGATCCAAAACAAAATACGATGAAGAATATTTTAAGAGACTCACTAGAAAATTATCGAATCTTGAATTGATTATGCACAAAATTTGTTAAATCAAGATCGATCCTTGAACTAATTGCTTCAATCTTCAAGGCACGACTCTAATACCAATTGTTTAGGAAGAAAAACTTGAATTTAACATGTAGAATATCCAAATCCACTCTCTGAACAATACATATCATACAAATGGGAGCTCTACTCTACAATTTAATTTGACTACACTATATATAAAGGAGCTACAATAAATATAAGTCACAAGGTATTTTACTAACATGTCATAAATGGGTATTCCAAGCCTCAAGTCATCCTCCATGGAAAGTTTTGCACCCAACTCTTTAAAATAAAGTTCTGTTTTAGATGGCATACTAATATAACATTGTGATTTTATACTATGTCAAGTGATGAAATAGATGACTTGGTCGCGATTAGTTTGTACGATAGACAACAATGTCATCCATTTACATGATAGAAAATGGTCTTGAAAATGTAAAAAATGGTTAGAACCATGTAATTTTTTTGAACCAAGAAATTTCTTTTGTGTTGTGAAAGAGTAAAATGGCTAAAATAAAATAAAACAATTTGGGACTTTTTAATAAACTGGACCACAGTAATGACACTTTTCTAGAGGTAACCGGATAAAAAATAGTTTAACGGTAGAAAAGGGTTGATTTGAACTTTTTATCTAGTAATCGAGATTTGTTTGTTAACAAAATAAAATTTATGAGTTCTTCATAAACTGGACCAAAATATTAGGAATTTTCTGGAGATTTTCCTTATATAATCAAGTAATAAGATACAATATAAAAAAATAAAAAATAAAAATCATAATTTCGGATATCGGATATCGGATATCCAAAAAAAAATCATAAGTTCGGATATTGGATATCAATTGGATAATCAGATACGAATATTTTTGAACACCCATATAAATGATTGTCGACAACTTTCTTAAGCCCCTTTCAAGAAGTTCTCACATTAGTTTTCATTGTTGAGTTTCTATTAGGGGTATACAACTTACCACATCTTCTGCATTGATCATGTAGCTGACCTTTGTGTTGTCTCGCACAAATCGAAGTTTACAAAATTGTTAGGTTTCGAGTACATCCAAGAAAATGGAAAATGAAGAAAGATATGAAGAATCGATTATACAACAGTGCGAGAGATAGTCAAAATTATTATAATAGAAAGTGTTTTGAGTAGTATGGTGAAAACAATACATTCGACACTTGTTTGTACTAGTAGAAGGGTACAATAGTCTATTTAGTGTTTCTAGTGGATATAAAGTATAAACAAGTATACAACTATTTGTGAAAAGAATATCGTTTTGTTTTTTTCCGAATCTAAAAAGGTTCGGTCATGTTTATATGTAGGTAATTATGTTTTGGATTGCATTATTAAGTCGTTAGATTCCACGTGTTCTTGAGGATTCGACCTTTTATCTTTTGTAAAAGAGTTATCGGTAATGGTGCTAACATGCTTTTCTGGGAGGATATTTGGGCCGGTAACGGTTCTTTAAAGAATACATTTCATCGCTTATATGTTTTGGAGTTGGATAAGTGAATTATTGTTGCTTTGAAACAACAACAACCAGACTTGTTCTATTCTTTTAGGAGAGCGAGAGGTAGTATAGAAGAGTTGCAGTTCCTTGATCTTTCCTCTTTGATGTCTTCGATTTTGCTCATGGATTCAGTTGATAGATAGAGTTGGTCGTTGATTGGTTTGGGTTTATTTTCAGTGGGTCTGCTAAAGCCAAAATTGATAAGCATCTTTTTTTTGTTCTACGTCTCCGACTAGATGGTGTCGTTTAACCCTAGAAAAGTTAATGTTTTTGTTTGACAACTTTCCTTGAACAAACTTCCTACTAGGCATAATCTTTCTTCTAGAGGATTAGAGATAAATTTCATTGTTTATGCTATTGCAACAAGGAAGTGGAGAATGTTTGTCACTTGTTCTTTAAGTGTGACATTTATCTTAAATTCCTAAGGTTATTATACAGGTGGTGGAATTTACTGGTACCTATTATTTTTTTTGTTTTAGAATTTGATTGATAAGGTTGCTACCTTGGCCATGCACTACAAGAAGATTTGGCAACAGCAGCGATACGTGTCGCCGCTAATACCTTTAGCGGCGACATGTCGCTGCAAATGCGTCGCCGGTATTGTCTCGTCGCTAATACGCTTTTTGTCGCCGCTAATATTCACAGTCGCCGCTAATACCACACATCGCCGCTAATACGTGTCTGTCGCCACAATAGCCGTCGCCGCTGATACTCTTTTGATTTTTTTATTTTTTTTAGTTTATTTATTTAACATTAAATTTATAATCAATCCAAATATTAATCCATATAGCATTTGAAAAATCTGAGAAGTTTTTATAAATTCATACCATATTAATCCATATTATACAATCATTCCAAAACATTAATCCATACCACATTAAGTATTCTTCCAAATTACAAAACGTTTCATAAAATCCTAAAGTAACTACTCGTCCTGATCATCACAATCTCCTTCATTATTTGGTGGCGGCAATGAGCAAAACCACTTTTCCAATGCTGCAGAACAGGCCAGGTCCTGTAGTATTGTTTGCAGCATTTGCAACTATAAAGAAAATACAATATATTAACAACATATCAGAATAACATTATAATTAATTATACCATTCTACAAAATATCAAAATATCAACATATCAAATACGCTTAAACATACATCTATTTTCCATTATAGCATTTACTAACAATTACCTGTGATTGTGGTTGTTCTTGTGTCATTGGTTGTTGTTGGTCGTACATGGACACAAGAGTAGGGGGTTTACGCCCAATGCCTCTGATATGTCCGCGTCGAACACCCAATATTCTTTCAAAACAATCTTTTATATCAGTTGGTGCTAGACCGCTTGCCTCAGGAGTAGCTTGGGTTCGTTGGTTTATCTCCTCGAGTAAAGCATTAGGGCCGGGAATCAACAAGGCCAACATGAATGATGACTCTTTCATACAAAGCCATGGTGGCAGATTGTAAGTGGCAAGTACAACCGGCCACGTACTATGCGGATTACACATGTTACCAAATGGATTAAAGCCATCAGCTGCCAACTCTAGTCGTACGTTGCGAGGTTCACTCGAGAAGTCAGGGTAATCTACATCAAATTTTTGCCAAGACTCTCCATCAACGGGATGACGCATCACACCATCTTCTGATCTCCCAATACTATGTCATATCATATTTTTGGAAGTGTACCGTGAACAATACAAACGGCGTAGTCTAGGGGCCACTGGAAAGTACCGTAACACTAGGGGTGCAAACGAGTCAAGCCGAGCCCGAGCCTAGCCAGGCTCGGCTTGGGCTCGTTTAAGTTATATGGGGCTCGAGCTCGAGCTCGGATCGATTCGAGCTTTGTTTTACTGAGCTCGGCTCGAGCTCGTAAAGAGTTATACAAGCTCAGCTCGGGCTCGGGCTCGACTCGTTTTTATCTTACGTGCCTAAATAAGCTTAAGCTCGGCTCGAGCTCATTAAAAAGCTTGTTTACTAATACCCTAAATTCATAATTCCCCTAATATGTTTTTATTTTAATATATATATATATATATATATATATATATATATATATATATATATATATATATATATATATATATATATATATATATATATATAACAATAAATTATATTATATAAAGGCTCCTTTAGGCTCGTGAGCCTAATGGAGCTTAATGACAAAGGCTTGAGCTCGAGCTCGTTTAATAAAGAAGCTTAATATTAAGCTCGAGCTCGGCTCGGGCTCGTTTAAAATCGGTTTCGAGTCGAGCTTTTAACGATCCGATCTCGAGTAGCTCGTGAGTAGCTTGGCTCGTTTGCACCCCTACGTAACACCTTATGAGCCACTTTCTTACCCTTGGTGTTTTTATCAATCCACCGACTCTTTTTACAAACGGGACAAACTTGCAATGACTTGTGTTCCTTCCAGAAGAGAAAACAATCTTTTTTGCACACATGAATTGACTCGTACCCCAAACCTAACTTCTTCAGTTTCTTTTTTGCTAAATAATATGAACGGGGAACCTTGTTGTCTGGTGGAAATGTCGAATGCAACAACTCAAGGAGTTGATCAAATGAACTAACAATCCATTTGTTGTTGACCTTCATATGCATCAGCTTTGCTAAAAAATCAAGGAATGAAAATGTACAAACAGGATATAACTTGGTTTCAACTGCCTCTAACAACTCTTCAAAATCATCATCGGCACCATTACCCCCTGTATTCGAGGTTCCTTCATCGAGGTTTATATTGTTTTCTCTCAACTCCCACATAACATCATCAATAACATCAGCCATCTCGTTGCTTGGCGATACGACATCTACAACTGGAGGGATTAAAGATTCACCGTGATATATCCATGTTTTGTATGATTGACTGAAACCATATATACGAACATGACGTCTCATTGCTTTCGGATTCATGAAGTAACGATTATCACATTTCTCACATGAACATCTGGTTTCTCCTTTATGATCTAGGTGTAACATGGACCTCTCGACAAAAGTGTCGAGTCCTAGCTGGAACTCGGGAGATTGACGATGTGGATTATTAGTCCAACTTTTATCAATAGACATGATGCAATTGAAATATAATTAAAGCTAAAGTTGTAATGACCAAAATTAAGTCACTAAAAGTATATTATTTTCTAATTAATTTAATATTTTATTTTTTGTTATTAGTTTAATTTTTTAAAGTAATTTTATTTTATTTTAATATTAACATTAACTTGATTTTAAAACTACTTTAAGTTGATTTTACAATTAATTAAAAAGGTAATTTTATTTTATTTTATATTAACATTAATTTGATTCTAAAGGTAAATTAATTTTATTTTCTTATTAATATAATATTTTATTTTTTGTTATTAGTTTAATTTCTTAAAGTAATTTTATTTTATTTTAATATTAACATTAACTTGATTTTAAAACTACTTTAAGTTGATTTTACAATTAATTAAAAAAGTAATTTTATTTTATTTTAATATTAACATTAATTTGATTCTAAAGGTAAATTAATTTTATTTTCTAATTAATTTAATATTTTATTTTTTGTTATTAGTTTAATTTTTTAAAGTAATTTTATTTTATTTTAATATTAACATTAACTTGATTTTAAAACTACTTTAATTTGATTTTACAATTAATTAAAAAAGTAATTTTATTTTATTTTAATATTAGCATTAATTTGATTCTAAAGGTAAATTAATTTTATTTTCTAATTATTTTAATATTTTATTTTTTGTTATTAGTTTATTTTTTTAAAGTAATTTTATTTTATTTTAATATTAACATTAACTTGATTTTAAAACTACTTTAAGTTGATCTTACAATTAAGCCAATATCATCCAATTAAAGCCAAACATTAAGTCACTAACAAAATTAAGCACTTTGAAACCATATACAATACATTATTAGAAGTAAGTTGCTATTAATAACCTAATTAAGCCAAATGTATACATCCAATTTGCATATTCCAGTTTCATACAATTAAGCCAAATGTATACATCCAATTTCATACAATTTGCATATTCCAATTTCATCCACTTTACATATTCCAATTTCATCCAATTTCATACAATTAAGCCAAATGTATACATCCAATTTGCATATTCCAATTTCATCCATATAACGCCTGTGTTTCTGGGCTTGCCACTTTTAGCAATGTAATAGTCTAGGTTAACCTTTGCAACCCATTTTGAAATAATTAGATTGTATTACTTGAGTATTATGTGTTTTGTGCTTAATTGCTTAATTATGTGGTTTGATTAATTAAGAATAAAAATAAGCGTCAAAATTGAAGTGTAAAATAAACTTAATATCTTTGATTTATGTTGTAGTAATTGAAACGAGGTTTCCGAATATATATAGAACGCCCAAATCTGACTTCGTATGAGGAAGTTATGATTTATCGAAGTTTCGGCTTAGCAGTATGCAGCCTGTTTTACTCGATTTGAGATCGAGGGGTTTTTAGCCAAAACAATCTAAATGAGAATCGAAGATCCCATTGTTGGTATCGAAGCGATAAAAAGTTAGGCGAGAACGGACGTCAAACGAAGAAGTTATGAATTTATAACGAAGTTTGTCTGTCACGGCCTATTAAAAATAAATAATAAAAATAAAATCAAAATTAGCCGACGAAGTCTAAACAAAAGTTGTAGAGCGTAGTCTCACCTTTCCGTGGATATAAAGAACGTCGAAAACGGAGTTCGTATAAAGAAGATATGAATTTCCGAAGTTTGATAAATAATTTGTATTTATTTTTAAATCAAAAATCCGGCATTATCCGAAGCCGAGTCAGCGGTCCGATCCGACTTACGCCCCGCGTACTCCGAAGAGGGTCGACACTTCGGATGACGCATGCAGTGACGATTTCGGAAGCAGTACGCGCTGCGTACTGCAGTACGCCCCGCGTACTCCGAGGCTCCAGCCTCCTATAAATAGGATCCGAAGGCAGCCAAGTCTTTTGCTCATTTTCTCTCTTTTCTCTCTCGTTTTGCATCGTTTTGCGTGCCAGAAATATCCCGAAGCCCCGGTATCATACTCTAGCCCCGAGGCAAGTCCCGAGATCCCGAAGATCCCGAGAAGTGCGGTTTCTGAGTCGAAGCTCTGCCCGCGAGAAGTTCGATTTTTTAGGAGATCTTCCAGATCTGCTGAGGATTACTACTTCTGCAAGTCGTAGTGCTGTCCGATCATCTTCTGATCAAGTGAGTGTATACTACCTTTCATAAACACGATAATAATACAAGTATGGTTTGAGTGTATTAAGTATATTGTTGTTTATATGTGTGAATGTGTATTCACTTTCTTCTAACTCATAGATATGATTTATTTTCTATGAGATATGTGTTATGTGTGTGTGTGCCTCATCTGTTATGTGAAATATGTGTTGATTAAAGCATGCTATACAGGTTTTTAACTATGTATACAAATGTATATTTTTATCTACTAATATGTTGGGTAGAACATGGGTAGATAGTTGGTGTGTAATAAACAGATGAGAGGCCTCGTTGTTGTTTGATTTAGTCATCTAGCGGAGTTTAGATGACGACCACATACTTTTCTAGATAGTCTTGTGGAAACATTAGTAGGTTCGCCACCTGTAGGTGTTAATGAACTTGGGTGTTCATTCGCTGCACTCCATCCCCCTCATGGTTGCCTTATTTGACTTATATTGTTGAGGTACCCCCGAAGCATGTGTTGTCGCCCCGATGAAATATTCTTAGACTAGGTCCCTTATGATTAGTTGTATTAGGGACATTAAAGTGAGAATAACGGGAATGGGTAATTGGGTTATTGTTGGTTGGTGAAAATTAAATATGATATTTATTGTAGGTTGAAAACCCTATATGCTCACCAGGCTCCCAAGCCTGACCCACTCAGTTTTAATTGTATTTCAGGAAGTGGCGGAAGGGCATGAGATGGATAAACCATCAAGTTGTTTTGTTTACAAGTCTGCATATGTTTATATTTGTTAAATGACTTGTAATGTATTCGTTTATGCTTATTGGTCTGTATCGGAACATGACACCCCGAGTTTTGATTATAATGAAAATACATTTCTTTTATGAAATGCTTTGGTAAACATTGTTTTATCATGTTTTGTTTTTGGGAACAAATTCCGCAACTCTTTCAAATCAAAGGATTTACTCTGAAAATATTTAAAAGCATAAATGAAAATCGGTCTTTTTTGGCCGAGATTTTGGGGATGTCACAATCCAATTTCATACAAATTTATACATCTAAATTTCATTTTAAAGCAAAGTGGTATAAACATAAATTACAATCCAACAAATGTATATATTCATGCCAAATTTCATTTTTAAACCAATGTAATCTAAACATAAATTACAAAACATACACAAAATGCATAATAAAATTCCCACAAATCTGAAAAAACACACAATCCAACAAAATGCATACAATCCAACAAAATGCACAACCACTTCATATCTCAAAATAATAACATCATCACTCAACAAAATTGAAAATTACTCATAATTTATCATCTAAATGAACACCAAAACAGAAAAATCATAAAAAAAAAAAGAAAAAAAAAGAGGAGGAATTCGACCTTTGATTGGGGGCAATTTCGGAATGTAGCTAAATATCATCGGTTTTTGGGGTTGTGACGTTCTTGGGGGAAGGAGGGGCTAGCACCGGTCTAATAAGCAATTCCTAGTCCACCAAGTTGGAAATTACTCGCGAGATTGAAGACAGACAGAGGGAAAAACGAGAGAAAGAATGCAGAAAAAAATGGCAGAAAGGTAGTCTGGAAAGGGATATCTGCGTAAAACATTAGCGGCGACGGGCAATAACGGTGACGCTAGGGCATTAGCGGCGACACTAGGGTAATAGCGGCGACATGTGGAGTGAAAAGTCAGCGCGTCTTTTCGCTTTCCTCTACAGCCGTTGGATTGAAAAGAAATCAGACGGTTGGGGTTAAAATGACGCGGATCGCTGTAACAAAGCATTAGCGGTGACACCTAGCAATAGCGGCGACATGTAACGCGTCAACTATATGTCGCCGCTATTGCTAGGTGTCGCCGCTAAAAACGTCGCCGGTAATATCAATGTATCTTGTAGTGATGTCAAATCGTACGTAAGGAGTGGGCTATTTGGTGCTTTCATAATTCCTTTTTATTGGTAGTGTTAAACCTAAAAAGGGTCAAAGCTATGTTCCGGATAAAAAGCTATAGGTGTCGGAAAACTAGTGCCACTTGGGCTATCCGGTTATATGTCTATTTCTTCCATTAAGATGTTCTTTTTTTTTTTTTTCTTTTGTTTGGCTTCTTACTAGCCTTTTATAAAAATCTATCGTTCTAAAAACAAAAAATTCTGATTGTTTTGTGTATTTTTAAATAGTCCGGTTTGTATTATCCACCGCTACATTTACCCATTAAAACTCACGCATGAATTAATATCTGTATATAGATATTAGTTTTAGACAACGTTACGATAGATCTACGAATTATCATCTGAAATGAATCAATTAACTTCATTTCAATTGGTATATTAAATGATAAATACTTTTTTTTTTTTTTTTTTTTTTTTTTGCATTTGATTCAAGTTCTCGAACTAAGCCCGTCTTATTTGTCTACAGCTCTTGGTATAATAAATACACAATTACACATTCACAACATCATGTACGACAATAAAAACAACAATTGCAGAGGGACCCTTTCTGTTGCTAATTTGTTGTCATATTTTCATTCCCTCCTAGGTCGACAATCCATTGCTAGTTCTACATTTTTAGTGACGGGTAGGTGTATAGCTAAATCCATCCCCTGATGAGTTTTCTAATTGTGAATACTGATACTAATCAGTTCCATTCATATCAATTTGTTTCTTCTTGCCATTCTCTTTTGCAACCGATTCTTCTTTTTCTTCTTCCTCTACCTTAATGTTCGCACATTCTTCTTCCTTTGCCTTTGCTTTTGCCTCTTCGTTCTCCTTATACTTCACATCGAAAAAATCAATAAGGCCACCAAGAGCAATGTCAGGATCACTATCCTTCAATAGTTGCTCTGCCACTTCAGCCGGAGTGATCTCTACCTTAACAATTAAATCTTCGATTTCTTCAAAAAGATTGTGTTCACTGATCCCAAGGTAGTTAGAGGCGAGTAGCCGAAACCCACATGGAGTGCAGTATGACATGTTGATGTGAACGTCCATACGACCGGGACGAAGGAGTGCAGGGTCAAGTTTGTCTTTTCTGTTTGTGGTAAATATAATTATCCTTTCGTCACCACAACTCGACCACAATCCATCAATAAAATTAAGAAATCCAGACAATGTTACCTGAAAAATAAAATATAGATATATAAAATTATAAAATTATTAATCTATTCTAATAAATAAAAGGTTTTTTTATCATTTGTCACATTCTCATTCAATTTGCCAAATATCATTTTGTGGTTATGTTGAATTAAATTTTTTTTTTCTACATGTCATTTTATGAGTTTTTCTATTTTAGTAAATTTCAAATAATATTTTAATATAATAATCACAATAAATATAGTAATAAATAGATATAAATTTCATTAATCAATTTATTTTTTGATTTCACAATTATTAAAATTAAAAGTCATTTGTTTCTTTTATTTATTTATTTAAATTTAAAAAGTTATGGAGTAATAAATTATGATTTTTTATTTTCTTATAAATTGATATAACCAAACCATAAATTTCAATTTATTCCCATCAATTTATTTAAGACATAAAAAGTTAATTTAGTGATATAAAATTAAGTATATCTGAATTTTTATAAATATTAAAAATTACTAACCTTGCGTTCGTCATGGTAACCCCATCCTTGATTTCGTCGAGTAGATCTCGGTGGTTCTGCAGTCACACGATCGTGCAATTCCACCGAGCAATCGATGTCCTCCACCACCAGTATCGACCGATTAGCAGTGGACACCAACAACTTCCGGAGCTCCGAGTTTGACCTTACATCAGTCAACTCCAAGTCATAGATGTCAAAATTCAAGTAATTGGCCATGGCAGCGATCAAGCTTGATTTTCCGGTACCCGGCGGACCATACAACAGGTAGCCTCTCTTCCATGCTTTTCCGACTTTCCGATAATATTCTCTTCTCTCTATAAACCTATCTAAATCCTTCATCACCTTCTCCTTAACATCTGTTTCCATAGCCAGCGTCGTAAAATTCGCCGGATGATCTAGATTCACCGGCGCCCACATCGACGGACAGCCGGAACGCACCATCATCGTATCTACAGTGAATATTTTCACGCTTTTCTCTTCTTGTTTCCTTGTTTTCGAGTCATTAATTATAAACGGGAGGTAATCCTTCAAAGCTAGATCCTTGTGTTTCCGATGAAAGGTGAGTTCAAGCATTCGAACATCGGATCCGGTAGATCTGTTCATACCATCGTTCTGGTAATGTTCTCTCGTCGGCGCCTTATTAGACACCAAACACCACTTGAATTTGACTCCGTTGTAGATATCAGTGAACTCTTCGTTGGTTTCCATGGCGACCTTAATGTCTTTCTCGTTAGCGCGCTTGGTGAGCTTCATACGGTGGATCTGAGGAGAAATTCGGGAGGAAAGGTAAAGCTCTGTGGCCTTGTAGATTTCATTTTTTGCAAACCCGTCGAATTCGTAGATCACCATGGTTATCTGTGTGGAGAATTTGTTGATGAAATTTCGGAACCCCAAATGGAGGTAGTCTTGGAATTCAGGAGGTAAGTAATCGCGTGCGACGCTGCGAACCACCATTGCCGCCGCGGCGACAGAACCGATAGTGGAGACGACTGTTTTGGCCATGGCGATTCTGGATTCAGTTGTTGACGAAGACATTTTGGAAATCGAGGGTTGGGATTTAGGGGATTTGGTAAGGATGTGGAAATCAAGGGTTAGCGTTCATTGTGGGAGTGATTGGGGGTTTTTATAGTATTTTGGTACGATACGACGAGGGTGAGTTGACTTGTTGACTTTGATCATGGACGGAGTTTTAAAGTCTGTTGTTTTTTCTAAGATACTACAAGTAGTCTCTGCCGTGAACCCCAATCAAATCTTTAAAAAACAGAGGTTGCATGGATGCTGAAGTGGAAAGTTTGCAGACATGTAATGATGTAATCAGTTTCCTGATAAAATGCTATTTAAGATATCATTAAAAAATAAAAACATATAATTTATTAACTTTTTGATAATTTGAACCGTTTGTAAAATATTACATTTCAGTAGTATGGTATATAAAACAATACAAATTATTAAATAATATAAAGAACATACTCTGTAGTAATATAGATGAAGAAACGCATTTTATAATGATATAAAAATACAATATTGAATGACATTCAGATTTATATACCGAATATAACGTAATAAAACTTATGATATAAAATCAAAATGAACACGATGAATTATTTATAAAAAGTATATATATAAAGGAAAAAAAACTAATTTATAATGATATAAAAATATATTTTGTGATAAATAAAAAATATAGCATTTCGTATTGAAATAAATTTATAAAAGTATATACATAATTTTTTTTTTGCATACACACCATGTTTCCCTTCTGTTTTTATTACATGTCTAGTCTTGCATCCGATGACCGTCAACCTCGTCCGTTTAGCGCACCCGCATGACATATGGGGTATTTTCCTCGTTTTATATATGACACGTAAATGGTTATGCCAAATGTTTTATCCCCATCCCAATCATTCGCTTGTTTACGTCATTTTTTTTAAAAAGAAAAAAAAAACTCTCAACTTATTAAAGTTCAAGAAACCCTACCTTCTCAACTTTCTTCAAGATTCATCAAAGTAACAATGATGCGTTGGAGGATTAAAGAAAACATTGGTGAAATCGACATTGGAAAACATTATGGTAATCATTTTTATGCTTAACAATTTCATCTAAAACACACATTTTCACTAAGTAAGCTCAAGCTTTCTCCTTCATAATTGGTCATTTCCACAATCTTCTCCATCGTTATTCTATGATGGAAAGTTTAAGATGTTTCCTGGAAAAGAGAGAGGCCAATGGAAAAGAAAAATATTTTGATCTAGTTAACATTGATGAGTTATGTGTTCATGATACTAACGACATGATGAAGTCCATTGGCTATGTTGAGGAGGGTAAGTTGCTCTATTATCACTTCAAAGGACCATTTGTATATTTGGACTTTGGTTTGTTTGTTTTAGCTAGGAGCATTGCCATTAGCTACCTAAGGACATACATGGGAAATGTAACATACATGTTTTGAAATCCTGTTTTGTAATGAATAAAATTCTGAAATATTATGTGAAATTGAGTGTTGAGTTCTAACAGATAGTTTTTACTAGAAATGAAGTAAAATTATGTTTAGAATCACTCAGAAAATATTGGAAGTCTTATGAGATTCCAATTAAAAGTCAAATAGTGAAATTTAGCGAAAATATAAAATTTGAAATAAGTAAAATTTTATTATTGAAAGTTGTAAATAATCTCGTTAGAAACTTGTAGGCGAAAACCTCGTTGAAATCCGAGTTATAACGAAGAAGTTATGATCAATCGAAGATTCGCGACAAAACCGACACGACGCCGAATGACGTAAAAAGTGAGTTTTTGATAAACTACTTTTTAGCCTTAGTGATTTAAATGAAAATCGTAGTATTCGTTAAACCGAGAAGTTCGATAAAAAGAACGCCAAAATCTGACTTCATATGAGGAAGTTATGATTTTTCTAAGTTTCGGAATAACAGTAGACAGCTAAAAACTCGAAATAAAGATCAAACGATATTTAGCCGACACGACCTAAACGAGAATCGAAGGTCTCGTCAATAGTAGTACAATAGTAAAAAGTCTGACGAAAACGGACGTCGGAAGAAGAAGTTATGAATTTTTAACGAATTTACCTGTCCCGGTTTGTTAAAAATAATAATTTAAAAATTAAAGTCAAAATTAGCTGACGAGGTCTAAATGAAAGATGTAGAGCGTAATTTTACCTACGCGTGCATATAAAGAACGTCAAAAATGGAGCTCGTATGCGAAAGTTATGGATTTTAGAAGATCGGGGCTCAATTTCCGAGAAATTATGGATAAGACCCGGGGAATCTCGCATGAACAGTAGCCGCTCTACCCGGATCCGACGCATGTTGCCTTCCGATTCGTCCGAAGCCGCGGCCCAACCAGCTTCCGACGCGCCTCGCACCGCTGGAGTCGTCCGAGCCGAGCCGTCTAGCGTCCGACCCTCGCATCCGAGCCAGCTGTTGCGTCTGAGCCTCGCTGCTGCGCCATCTGCCTTCGCCTCCTGATGCCACGTGTTCCTTCTGCCAGCGCACCCTCCGAACCTCGGCCCTATCAAAGGAGGGCTGCTAGCCTTCCCGGGTAATCTTTAAAAATTGCCATATTTTACCCCTTTTCCATATTTTCTTCGTATTAAAATTCCCCGAAGTCCTGGTATCGATTATAACCCCCGAAATACGCCATGAAGTGCCCGAGAAGCCCGGAAAATTTATCTTTTCGGTTTTTGAAGCCCTACCTTCGTAGAGCCCGGTTTTCAATTAAGCTCCCGGTTTTCAACATAGAAAGTCATATTTAAAGCCGAAGCACTGCCCAAATTACTATTTTGACCCCCGGTTAATTCAAGGTGAGTTCAATATGTAGGAACAATTGTATGTTATGTTTTATATATGCTATGTGCTTTTCAGTGTTATTATTCCGAGTTATTTTCCCATGTTATTTTATTCGCTATTTTTATAGCAAAAGTAATACCTTTGACCATGTGATCAGTGAAAGGACTTAGATTTACATTGGTACTGGTACATAGCCTCTGGCCATGTAGAGCATGTCTCCGTAAGAGAATTACTTCTATTCTATGGCATTGGCAATTGGTTAGACAGGGCTATAAGCTTGAAATCTACCAAGATGTTAATCAGAAATCTTATGTCTTCTGTGCCATTTGGGCCGAAGCTTTATTGATGTATATCAAGTATGGAAATTATTATGTTTCATTGATTGTATACCTTTGAATCAAGTCATTGTTTGATATGGAAAGCTTAACACATGATTCACATATGCCTTTGTTGCTCCTTGATTCTTTTTGCTTCTGCCATATTAAAGTATATATATGACATAACATTATATTGTATCTATTATTGAACTCACTAAGCGTCACCGCTTACCCTATCAATGTTTAACAATTGCAGGTGATAAGTAACCAGTATAATCATATATTGTTGAAAGAATTAGAATAGTTTGTAATAATACTTTTGTACTTCAGTTTATGTTTGTATAAATTACAATATCCTGGGTAGTTATGTAATATATAACACTTTGTAATAGTCGGTTTGTATCCAGTAGTTTGTAACCTCTTTATCAATGTAAAATATTGCTTTTATGAATATGCAAATAGCATGTTTTGGAGTAATAGTATTGTGAAGTATGAAAGTTTTGGTCTTTCAGAAATACGAAAGTTGGGGTCTTTCAGGAAAATAGATGAAGTTTATATTAATCGTAGTAAAATTATGTCTAATACATATATTTAAGGTCCCTTAACCCGAGTAAAGTTAGAATAGATGAAAATTTTGAACCCCTTCATGTTTTAGAAGACTTTTCTTGAAATGGAAGGACTCTAAAATAGGGGACTGTAGTGGTTCTAAGAAACCTGAAGTTTGGTTAACAAAGAAATGCAAAGTGCCCAAAGTATTCAAATAAACAAATTGTTAATTTCCACATAAGGTTCATTTTGCTAATAATGATCTTAACCCATCAAAACAACAATCATTATTTACTTGGTTTATGCAAAAGGTGTTCAACACAAATACTTGGAGTTAGACCATTATGAGTGGACATTTACCGATCCAGATTTATTACTTCATTACTGGGATCCAATTTGACTGACAAAAAACCACTGTACATTATCTGTAAATTTTCAAGGTAAACGTTTTTCTTGGTTGTTTCAATTTCATCACCCGTATGAGCTAAAAAAACTTGTTTTCATATTAAATCATTGTTCTAATGACAAAATTGACTTATTACCTCCGTGTTTCACTTTCATCATCTATAAGAGTTGTCATTTCATTGAACTGTTGGTCAACAGCTGGCACCATCTTTAGATGTATCTGCCAAGAGAGATGTTAATAGGCATGTCAATGGTGACAACAACATAACTTAAATTTAATACTAAATACAAAGTAAATGTATATGTTCTTTTTGAACGTTATAATATTTAACTCACTTTTACAAAATATTGCTTATATGTTGTTTTTTAATGTAATAATATTGAACTCACTTGTACAAAATATTGTTATTATAATTTCATTAGTTTAAATACTTGATTAAAAAAAACACAACAAAAAACATCAAACACGCTCAAATTAAAAGATACGCATAAGTAATAATATATTATATCCACTAAAACCACCATGAACCAAAATACAAAGAAGGGGGCATATAAACACTTCAAAATACAACTTTCAAGGCCAGGGTATCAATTGTTTTAACAAAAACATATTTAGACATCCAACCACCATCAACTGGTGTTAGATTTCACCATCCTACAATTAGCATTCAATTGCACATGGATACAACTGTAATTATTTTAGAACATGACATGTACATATGCATTCTCCATTTCTTTGTAAATATGGAAAACACATAAGCTTAAGAGAATAGTATTCATATATTTTATGTCTTATATAACAAGTAGAACCTAAAAATTTGATAAAGAGAAATAGGATCTACCTGGGCTCATTATCACCGATCCAAGTTTTCGTCGCATATACCAGCATCGTATGTCCACTTTCAACCTATCACAATCCTTATTTCATTAAATCATTGAATCTTATGTTAAGCAACTATTATCTCTATGGATACATAAATCAAGATTTAAGTCAGTTGAAAGTATTATGGACTAGGACATATGAACGTTAAAAAGTTGCCACTCAAAAACTAAAATAGGTAAAAACATGGCAGTTAGCAAAGGCAATAATATTCTTAAATCTTACTTGGTTTTTGCCAACCCTTGTCCTTCCTACTGCAAGATATTCCAATGCCATGGAGAAATATACCAAACACAAAAGCTTGTCTTCAAGTATCTATAAAAGCTAACCAACATTAACAAAAAAAAGATAATAGAATTGGTATGAAAAATTCACAGATAAAAAAAACTTTATCAGAGGAGAACCTCATATGGCACTTGGACCAAATTTTTCAGTCCCCATAATTAGATTGAAGGTGTTTATAGTTAAGCAACATCAAGAAATACAACTTCCTAGAAACTATGTTTCCCCAACACAAATTCTTCAACAAATGAAGAAAAGAAAAAAAGTGATGTTTACAAAGGAAACATCAAAACTGGAGGCAAAATCGTCAACTATTGTTCCATTTGCAAATTTCTTGTAACAAACTCGACATACCAGGAAAAAAACCCAAAAATAAATTATCTAAAAACCAATAAATAATCTTACCAGGAAAAGACCCGACATCAGAATCATCTAGATATGAAACATCTTCAAAACAGGTTGAGATGAGTAAAATTAACATAAAATCAAAATTAGATAAAAAAAAAGTTGATTCTAGATTTGTACCATGATAAATATATAAACAACTTCAAGATTAGTAAAATTAACCTAATACCGAATATAGATCCAGTTTTTTCTTTAGAATACAATGAATAGAAGTTAAAAAAACTCACATTTCTTATTGTTTCAGTACTGGAGCCTTAAATGATGTTTAACCCTTCTCGTGTCTTTAAACTTGATATCCCTTCATTCAACAGAAAAACGCCAGGGGAAGGATGGAGCCAAAATCTAATAAGAAAAGAACACATTAAATACATAAAATATTAGCAGATTGAATGGATTTCAATTTCAAGGAGATTGTGAGATCGAGAAGAGGAGGTAGGGTTTCCGGAGGATGTAACGATGACGTCAGGATGGTGGTGGTAACAGATGCGTAAGAAGGGTTATGGTCACATAGGGATACCGAAGATGGAAGCGTGTAAGGAGAGAGATAGAAGAGATGTTGTTGGTACGATAGTAGTTTGGGAAGAAGGCGAAGCAGCGTAGTGGACAGCGGTGGTGGTAACGACGGTGTCAACATGAGGTAATTGTAATTTAGGGTTTCTTGATGAAGACGACTGATTTAGGGTGATTTAGGATTTTATTGAGTGAATGTGAGTCTAGGAATAAAAAGTATTGTTTAATTCCCAAAGAAATTCAGTAAACGGTTCATGTAGCTGTATTGTATTGGATAATAAGTTGTACATGAAGTAGTAGGTATTGTATCTTTTAAATTTGAAGAAAGATGCAATATGCTTAATAATATAGTATATATATAGTATATATATATATATATATATATGTATGTATATATATATATATATGTATATATATACATATATAAACAAAAGTGTTATGGTTTTATGTGTATTAATTAAAGAATAATCTTAGTTATTGTAAATCCCTGAATTATAGGTAGCATCCCTAATTTATAGGAATTAACATTGATTGTACAACTAGGATATCCTATGTAATTAGCCTATAAATAGGCAGTTTTCCTCTGGTGAATAAATTATCAATTCATTCCAAAAGCTTCATGGTGTCAGAGAAGTAGACGCCTCTTTTTCTCCTTCATCTCTTCTAACAATATTTGTTCTGACCTTCTCTTTCTTCAATAGATCTCAAGCTTGGTGACAAAAGCAGTCTCACATCAGATGCTTCTTTACATCCTTCCACCTTCAATAACCTCAACATCTATGGTTCATCCTCTCACAGTAATGAACTTGTATCTCTTATTACCAGTCACAAATTCAATGACCATAACTTTCTTCAATGGTCAGAATCTATGATGATGTATATTAGTGGAAAAGGAAAGGAGGAATATCTTATTGGAGAGATCGAGAATCCAAAATCAGATGATCCAAAGTACAAAACATGGAAGGCTAATAATCACATGATCAAGTAATGGTTGATCATTTCTATGAATAATGATATAAGAGAAAACTTTCTTCTATATGCGACTGCAAATGAACTTTAGGACGCTGTCAAAGAATCCTACTCCAATTTTGAAAATACATCACAAATTTTCAAGACTGAAATCGCCCTTTATGACCTCCGCCAAGAAGACACGTATGTCACGCAATACTTTAACACTCTTACTCGGTATTGGCAACAATTAGATCTGTTTGAAACCTATTCTTGGAAGTTTACTGGTGACACTACTCTATACCGAAATATCATTGAGAAAATGAGAACTTTCAAGTTTCTTCATGGACTCAATAAAGAAATTGATGCAGTCAAGAGTAGTATCATGAGTATCGAGCCTCTTCCTCATGTCAAGGAAGCATTCTCATAGGTTCAATAGGAAGAGAGCAGGAAAATGGTCATGCTTGCTGCTTCCTCTAATCCATTAACTCAAGATTCTTCTGCTCTTGCTACCCGAGGACAACAAAAGGGACGACCATGGTGTGAGCATTGTCATAAATATGGACATTATTGAGAAACATGTTGGAAACTTCATGGAAAACATGTTGATTGGAAACCAAAATCATGGAAAGACAAAGAAACTCATGGAAATATGGTTGTTACTCCTTCAGGTTTTGTCGAAGGAAAATAGGACACATCCAAACCATCTCCTTTCACCAAAGAACAATTGGAGCCACTTTAGATAATTCTTAGTCAGTCCATTCAACCAAATACCACTCTTGGTATAGGGTTGTTGACCATTAAAGGTAACCATTCATTAGCCCTTATGGTCAGTAAACAACATATTAACCCTTGGGTTCTTGATTCTGGAGCATCATATCATATGACAAGAAATCCACGCATTGTTTCTGAGTTTCATGCAAGTCCAAAACATTACACAATAAAAATTGCAGATGACACATCCTCCAAAGTTGAGGGTGTGGGTTCAGTCAAAATAAACCAAAATCAAACCCTCAAATCTATTCTTCATGTTCTCAAATTGGAATATAATTTACTTTCTATTCGTAAAATTACATGTGAACTCAATTGTGTGGCTAAGTTTTACCCAGATATTTGTGTGTTTTAGGACTAGGGTTCGAGGAAAATGATTGGCAGTGCTAAGACATGTTATGGGCTCTATGTCTTACAAGATGACACTCTTTCTGTCAGGACATCTCAAAAATTCAACTTGTTCTCTTTGAATAACCACTCTCGTTCCAATAAATATAGTAATATCATGTTGTGGCCCTATCGTCTCAATCCCTCATTGTTTATTAATAAATGTCCTGACTCTCTTTGTTGTGAAATTTCCCAACTTAAAAACATACTCGAAACACTTATTATAGTATACCATACACACCTTTCAAACCATTTTTATTAATGCATAGCGACGCGTGGGGCCCTCATGAGTTAAGACTATAACTGGACAAAAATGGTTTGTATCTTTCATCGACGATCACACTAGGTTAGCCTGGGTGTATCTCAAGAATTCCAAATCAGAAGTGGGTTAAATTTTTAAAAATTTTCATTCTATGATTCAAACTCAATTTCACACCAATATTCAAATCCTCAAGATGGATAACGACAAAGAATTCTTAAATTCTACTCTTAGTTCTTATCTCACTCAACATGGTGTTCTACACTAAAGCTCCTGTGTAGACACCCTTCATCAAAATGGAACTGCTGAAAGAAAAAACTAACATCTCCTTAAAGTTGCTCGGTCTCTCATGTTTTCTACTCAAGTTCCCAAACACTTCTGGGGTGAAGCTGTTCTTACAACCACTTACCTTATAAACTAAATGCCCTTACGGGTTCTTAACTGTCAAACTGTCTTGATCCTAAAGTCTTTGGTTGCATTGGATTTGTACACAATCACTCTCATAGTTGTAGCAAGTTAGATCCCAAATCTATTAAGTGTATCTTTATTAGGTATTCATCGCATCAAAAGGGTTACAAATGTTATCCTCTAGCAACACGAAAAATATATAATTCTATGGATGTTACCTTCTTTGAAAATCATTCTTACTACAAAGTTGAGCTCTAGGGGGAGAATGTAAATGAATCTCATCTGGTACTTTGGTTCCTCCTCCTCCAACAACAACAACTTCTCTCGATTAAACATCAATTCTAAGGTGCATCTGGATGGCACCAACTACAACAATTGGATGCGCAACATCAAAATTGCCCTTCGCTTCGAAGACAAGGTATACTTCCTTGAAAAACCTTTGGATGAGATCGACAAATCAAAGGCCACTCCTGATGAAAGGTTGTCTACAGAAAACACTATAATGATGCCAAAAAAGTTGTGTGCATCATGGTGAAAACAATGACTCCAAAATTGCAAAGGAACTATGAGGATTACTGGTTGTACGAGATGAACAAGGACCTTATGGAGAAATACCATAAGCGAGCTCGTTAAGAAAAGTATGGGGTGGTAAAGTCCCTCATTGCTAGCAAGATGAAGGATGGAGAGTCTGTGAGTAACCACATTTCGAGAATGCAACGATACGTGGATAGGCTAATCAAGCTTAATCTGAATTTTGACGAAGAGCTGGCAATCGACATAGTGTTGAACTCTCTGCTAAGTTGTTATGATCAATTCACATTGACTTATCATTTGAACAACAAAAATGAAACTACTTTGTCATAATTGCACAACCTCCTTCAAAAAACAGAAGCAGGAATGAAAGGAAAAGGTATTGCCTCATCTCCTACAAGTGCATCTGTTCTGGCCATAGGTCAAGGGAAAGGGAAGAAGAGGAAAGGTCCTCCCAAACAAAACTATAAGGGAAAATCCCAAGTGGGGTCGTCAAGTACAGGACCTAAAGGAAAATCCAGTTCTGATGCTCCTCCTGTCTCTGACCCCAAAGAGGTCACTTGCTTCTATTGCAATGACAAGGGGCATTGGTAACGAAGATGTCTGAAATACTTGTAGGACATCAAGGATGGCAAGGTGAATCCAACATCGGCAGGTATTTACACTATCATATCTAATAACTCATCATATTCTCGTTCTTGCGTCCTTGATACAATATGAGGGTTTCATATTTGTTCTGGTTTGCAGGGGCTAAGAAGAAGTAAAGATGTGGAGCATGGAAAGATGAACTTGATCATAATAAATATGTGATCTTCACCTATCACCAAGATTGGAGTTTATAGCTTAGTGCTTATTAGTGGGTTAGGTTTAGATTTATTAAATTGTTGCTACTTGTCAGAGATGACATGAAACATCATTTCATTTCATGCTTTATTTAAACAAGCTTTTAAATATTCTTTTAATAATAATAATGGTTCTATTTCTGCTTATAAAAATGGTGTGTTTTTAATTTGAAGCTTTACCTTGTGATGGTGTGTACGAAATTGTCATGATTGTAGACAATTTAGGAAATAATGTTTTTCATATTGATTCGTCTAATGGTATAAACAAAGTGTGCTTATGGCATTGTCGTCTTGGACATGTTAACAAGAAATGCATGACCCAATTCCAAAAGGATAGAGTGTTGGAATCATTTTACTTAAGGTCAGATGATAAATGCAAGTCTTGTTTATTTGGAAAGATGACAAAATCACCTTTCACTAGTTCTTGTGAAACATGTGAAGGACTGTTGGATCTCAAACACACAGATGTGTGTGGACCCTTCAGATCCACCACAAGGGATGCCAATCGATTCTATGTGACTTTTACTGATGATTATAGCAGATATGGCTATATCTACTCAATCAAGCATAAGTCAGAAACCCTTAAAAAGTTCAAAGAGTTTAAGCAAGAAGTCGAGAATCAAATGGGCAAGAAGATAAAGAAGCTTAGATCCGATAGAGGCGATGAGTATCTTAATATTGAGCTCCACGACTACCTCAAGGAATGTGGAATAGTTTCGCAATTGACTCCTCCTAGGACACCACAACTTAATGATGTGGTTGAGAGGCATAATCGAACTTTGTTGGACATGGTTCATTCCATGATGAGTCGAGTTTCACTTCCAGTCTCCTTTTGGGGGTATGCCTTAGAGACTGTCGCCCACATTCTTAATCTTGTTCTAACAAAGAAAGTTGCCAAAACACCTAGACTTGGCAATGGAGCGGGTTTGGAGCGAATCGGCCTTGATCCAAACCTTTTTAACAAATTTCAAAATCCGATCCAAACCCGCTCCGTAACCCACAGGGTTTTAAATAATCAGACCCATACCCTTATCCATCGAATCAACAAATATCCAAACCCGCCACGTAACCCAAAGGTTTTTTAAATAATCAAACACATTTTAATTAATTCCTAAAATAAAATTTCTTAAATAAAAAAATGTATACTATATCTTAATACTTAAAATAACATTTTTTTAAATAAAAAAGTTGATTTAGAAAAGGACGTTACGTACTCGAAGAATTTAAATCGGAACTAAAATTCACTATTGCAACAACTTTGAATTGATTTATGAATGTCGGTTGTAGTGATAGTGAATAGCATTTGCCAAATTTTTTCATGTTAAAATTGATTTATTGAATTATAAATGGATATTACGATTTCTTGATGAATATAAATTGAATGACATTATGATTCTTGATAGAAGTCTATAAGTTTAGAAACCGAATTATCGATTCCTATGTAAAAGCATTTTTTCTTTGGCCTTTGCCCTTTGGACTTTTGATTAGAATTAAAATTAAACGTTAAGAAGTATAAAATATAAATGTATAATTCTAAAATTTATATGGGGCGGGTTATAAATTGAGCGGATCGGTGATGATCCATACCTGGCCCACTTAATAAAAGGGTTAGTGGGTATGGATCATTAACGGGTAAACGAATCAAAAACTACGCTCCAAACCCATATAATTTTTACGGGTTTGGATCAGATCCGGGTCAAAACCCGATCCATTACCAGGTCTAAAAACACCTCACGAGATGTGGAAAGGGAAGGTTCCCTCGTTAGAACATATCAAGGTTTGGGGTTGTGAATCCTTCGTAAGACAAGAGACTCACGAAAAGCTTAAACCTTGAAGTGAGAGATGTATTTTCATCAGCTACCCACATAAGTCCTTTGGATATTTGTTCTACAGACCTAGTGAGAACGTGGTCTTTATAGCACGAATGAGAGTTTTTCTCAAGAAAGAGCTAACATGCAAAGATGACAGTGGGGGTACTATTGATCTTGAAGAAATTCAAGAGTCAAAGGATGAAGGAAATTCTACAAATTATAGGGCTCAACCTGAGGAAGAAATTCCAGTTGAACCAATTGACAAGTCGTTACCTCTTAGGCGTTCCACTAGAGTTAGAATACAACCAGAGTTGTATGGTTTCCATATTACTGCAGAAGGTGATATGTTTATCTGTGATAGTACACTGGTAAATTTATGAACCGGATAACTACAAGGAAGCCATGGTAGGCCCTGAGTCAGCCAAGTGGAAAGAGGCAATGGACAACAAGATCAAGTTCATGTATGCCAATTAAGTTTAGAATTTGGTTAACAATGTACCAGGTCATAAGACAGTTGAGTGCAAATGGATCTTCAAGAAGAAGACTGACATGGATGGAAAGGTACACACTATCAAGACTCAACTGGTTGCGAACGACTTTACTCCAATCCCAGGGGTTGACTATGATGAGACCTTCTCACTAGTAGCTAAGATTAAATTTATTAGGATAATCCTTGCCATAGCTGCATTTCATGATTATGAAATTTGGCAGAATGATGTCAAAATTGCTTTCCTTAATGGGAAGTTGGTTGAGGATGTTTACATAAGTCATCCAGATAGAGTGTGTAAGCTTGAGAAATCAATCTATGGATTGAAACAAGCTTCTAGAAGTGAAGATGAATCTTGTGTATATGTCAAAGCTAGTGGGAGTATAGTAACCTTCCCAGTTTTGTTTGTTGACGACATACTTCTTATAGGAAACGACATTCCAACTTTGCAAGAAGCAAAGTCTTGGCTTTGAAAGTGTTTCGCTATGAAGGATCTGATGGGTTTTGAGCATTCTAACACTTCCTAAGTGTACATGCAAACCTAATAACCTTGGATCTATGTTTGTCTAATTCTCATGCAAAGTTGATTTCCAAGGTTATGATCCTATCTAGCATACATGGGGAACAATTTTAACTTAAATGAAAGATAGAACTACATACCTTGTTGTTGATTTTGATCCTTGAAACCTTGTGAGCCTAGCACCCCAAATGTGATGCCTCAAATGCTTCACACAACACCAAATGCTATTGAGTAAACTTGGAGAGAAAGTATAACACTCTAAAAATCGGCTCTAGCCCTCAAGCATACATGTGTAGCCTATTTTGGGAGAAACATGAGCTTTATATAGTGTTGACACATTTAGGGTTACACCATGTAAACCCTAATGTGTCATGACTCTTCATTTCCATGACCCATGGGTTTGTAACTCCCATGGAGCCTCCATGGAGCATCCAATGGGTTCAACCCAACTTGATTATCCATGGAGCCTCTTATCCCACTATATAAGTTATGGATGATTTACATAATCAACCCATATATTTAATTAGTTATCTTTTGATCACTTAATTAATTCTAAAATTAATTCTTGATCAAACTAATTAAATAATATTATTAATATATTAGAACTTATAATATATTAATAAACCACAAGTGTTATTTCTCTCATTTAGTCTATCCAAAATTAATTAATTCTAAAATTAATTCTTGATCAAACTAATTAAATAATATTATTAATATATTAGAACTTATAATATATTAATAAACCACAAGTGTTATTTCCAAGGTTTTGATCCTATCTAGCATACATGGGGAACAATTTTAACTTAAATGAAAGATAGAACTACATACCTTGTTGTTGATTTTGATCCTTGAAACCTTGTGAGCCTAGCACCCCAAATGTGATGCCTCAAATGCTTCACACAACACCAAATGCTATTGAGTAAACTTGGAGAGAAAGTATAACACTCTAAAAATCGGCTCTAGCCCTCAAGCATGCATGTGTAGCCTATTTTGGGAGAAACATGAGCTTTATATAGTGTTGACACATTTAGGGTTACACCATGTAAACCCTAATGTGTCATGACTCTTCATTTCCATGACCCATGGGTTTGTAACTCCCATGGAGCCTCCATGGAGCGTCCAATGGGTTCAACCCAACTTGATTATCCATGGAGCCTCTTATCCCACTATATAAGTTATGGATGATTTACATAATCAACCCATATATTTAATTAGTTATCTTTTGATCACTTAATTAATTCTAAAATTAATTCTTGATCAAACTAATTAAATAATATTATTAATATATTAGACCTTATAATATATTAATAAACCACAAGTGTTATTTCTCTCATTTAGTCTATCCAATTGCATGGTGCCATGCAACCCAAATGGACCATGCCGGTTCGGGTCAAGTACATACCAGAAATAGTTATGGACTTAGACACGTTATCCAACAGGATCTGGGAGAGGCTGCTTATAATTTTGGGGATAAGAATTTTGTGAAACAGGAGTAAAAGGCTAATTGGACTTAGTCAAAGTACCTATTTGGAAAAGGTGCTAAAGCATTTTAGCATGGAAAATTCCAAGAAATGAGAACTGCCTATACAGAGTAATACCAAGTTGAGTAAGACTCAGAGCCCAAGTACTGATGTAGAGATATCAAAGATGAGTAGAGTTCCATATGCTTTCGCCGTTGGATCTATCATTTATGCTATGATGTGTACTCGCCCTGATGTGGCTTTTGCTTTAAGCATGGTCAGTCGTTATCAGGGAAACCCAGGTAGAACTCACTGGATAACAGTTAAGAATATTCTTAAGTATATGCAAAGAACTAAGGACTGGGTCCTTGTGCTTGGTGTCAGTGATAAATTAAGAGTAACTGGGTATATTGATGCCAGCTTTCAGACAAACAGAGATAACTTTCGTTCTTAATCTAGTTGGGTGTTTACCCTTAATGGAGGAGCATTAAATTGGAAAAGTTCCAAACAGGAGACAATGGCTAATTCTACCTATGAATCAGAGTACATAGCAACGATCAAAGCATCAAATGAGGTGATTTAGTTAAAGAACCTCATTGGAGATCTTGGAATTGTTCCACCTATCAAGGAACCAATGAAGATTTTTTTTTGATAATGAAGGGGCGGTTACCTTAACAGAGGAACCAAGAAATGATGGCAGATAAAGACATATCGACAAAAAATATCATTTCATCATACATAGAGTAGAAGAAGGTCACCTCGTTGTGAAGAGGGTGTCATCAGAAGAAAATCCAACGAATCCCCTCAGAAAGGGTCTGAGTAGGGTCAAGCATATTCAATATGCTAGGAGCATTGGTCTGAAGGATGATATTAGTTTTAGTAGTTAGACAGGTATTTAGGAACTTGTAATGAAATAAATGCAATTGACTTTTGGTGATTAAGTAATGGAGATTTATTTATGAGTTGGATTACTACCTTCTGTCTATTATTTATTTTATGTTTCATTTTGCATGTTTTATTTCCCGAATAATTAGATTGTTCAAACATCCATAGTTGATCATACTTTTGGAAGTAAGTAGTGAATCAAGACTATCATGAATTGAATTGTAAATTGTCTAAAGGGTTTTAGACATAACAATGGTATTGCTGCAATATTCGTGAGTACTTTGAAATAGAGAATTTAAGTATTGGATTAACCCACGCTTAGAGAATTACTTCATGGAAATTATCATAAGTAATTATGAGATGATAATATCTTATAATCTTTAAACGAAGATATATGAGTTGTTGCTTACAAGTCGGTTGTGCATTGATGATACGTAAACGCATCAGTAAATTGATGTCATAAAATGTATTGTTGTGCATGATTTGATAAGTAAATAGTACAAGCATATAAGTTATATTTTATCTATTCCTTTTTACCCTTAGGGGGAAAAGGCGATATCTTTAGGTCCCTCAATGATTTCGTGTTCACTTATAGTGTCGGGCCCGACCAAGACTAAATTGATGTGTTCGATTAGTAGTTCTTTGTCGTTGCAAATCATAAATTGGGAAACAAAGTATTGGACATGAAATTGATTATGTTCCATGTCTCATGTCCGCACGATATCTTGAAGAACAAAGATCCCTTATCTTATGACACGTAACTGACTATTTCAGAGCTCGGTAGCAGTTTTGAGAGCTACAATTTGCTGATCAGTTTAGAAGAATATACTGGCAATTATAGTTATTAGACTTATCCAAGTGGGAGACTGTTGGATTAGGTGTCTAATCCCATAACTACAATTGGTATGTACGTAAATTTATAGTAGCACAATCCTTTTGGGTTACCCTCAAGGCTAGCAACTAGATAAGATGATTTTGGAGAAATAGGTTGATTTATTATTTGATTAATGAATTAAAATAAATGATTTATTAATATATTATGAAAATAATATATTAATTAGATACAATAATATTTAATTAATATTTAATCAAAAATTAATTTGGATTAATTTGGGATTAAAAGAATTAATTAAAAGTGCAGGGACTAAAATGAAATTATTCAACTGTTGACCAAGAGGGAACTAGAACCCTCCATAGGCCTTGGACGGTTTTCTATGGCCTAAGGGTTTCTAGAATAGTCTTTGGTGGATAAACATGAACGTGGATAACTGTCCGGTTTATGATTATCTTGGATTAGGGTTTATCTAGGGTTTCCTAACTGCACTATATAAACAACATAAACCCTATAATTTACCGCCACTCATTCACTTGAAGAGCCAAAGATGAAAATTTGAAGCCTCTCTCCTCCTTCTCAATCATCTTCCACTGTTAGTGTTAGGTGTGAACCACTAGAGGCATGACATTTGTGACGCTTGCTTTCAAGGCTTCAACAACATAAGGATTTGGATTGTTATTACAATATAACAATCAAGGTATGATTCTTCTAACCCTAACTGTGTATTTGGATTATATACTAGCATTCTAGGGTTTTCTATTTTGTTGTTCAAGTTGTATGTTCAATTAGAGAAAACATAGATCAAAATTATTTAGGGTTGCATGCACACATAGGATTATATGTTTTGCATAATACCCATCAGTTTGGTGAAGGAGTCGGTGGAAGTGAGGGATGACGTCGATACAAGGTATGTACGTACATGGAATATTTTAGTGTTAGGTAGGCCCCATACATATTAAAATATTTCATTTAATATGTTAATAATAAAGAAAACAAATAAAATAATCAACAAGGGTATTTTTGTCATTTCAAATTGGTTAGGGACGAAAAATGCAATAAAACCATACTATTGGGACGGTTTAAGTGCAAAAAAAAAAGTAAGGGAGCAAACAAGAAATTTTGACAAACCACAGGAACAATTTTAGTAATTTGTTCTAAAATCTATTTAAAAGGATGTCGGGAGAGAAAATCATCTTAATAGGGAGAGGGAGGATCAACACCGCTCGATGGTGGAGTTTGAGGATTTTTTTTTTTGATGAAGATGAGGTGAGAGTGGGGGGTATAGAAGCCACCATCCATTAGGCTTCTTTTAAATGTTTTTAATGAGGGTAAAGAACGGTCATTAGTGAAGGCAGAGGAATTTTTTCACTGGGGAAGGCATCATCATCACCAAAACTCATCATGCGGCTGGAGACAACATGATATCTTTGTTCCTCAATCTAATTGTCTAGTTCTCTCTTTCTCACAATATTTGTGTCTCTCTTTATGATGTCCGACGAGAGTGTCGATTGTCGACGATGAGGGTCCATCCCCATCTCTTTTTCTCGTGTGTTTTCTCTCCCTAATTTTAAAGTGGAAACACATAAGAGGTGAGAGAGAAATGATTGGGAATATTAACCTCACATAAGAGGGTTAAATTAGTTTTTGTATTAACCTCAAAAGATAAACAAAATAGAAATTAATTTTAGGGGTTGATGTATATTCTTATTTTTATAATTAAATTTAGTTTTTTTTTTATAAAATAAAAGAAATTAAAAATATAAAAATAGTCATTTTATATAGTTTGGAGTCCATTTATGCAAGTTTTAGCATCCGTAAAAGACTGATCCGTGCAAGTTTAGAAACCACAAGGGGTTATTTGCATTAAAAATAAATAGTAAAGATTAAAAAATTATGAACTTTAATAAACCACATAGACTATTTATATAATTTTATCTAAAAGAAAAACTCTAAAACTTATTATTACTATATTTTTATGGATGAAGTTATAATGAAATGAAAATATTAAATTTACACCATCATTACAACTTCAGGCAAACCAGCAATCGAAATCCTGCCTTTTCATCGATCTCATGCAAGAATTTTTCTTCCAAATTGCTGTGGTTAGGAAATAAGAACTTGTTCAAAAAAATTGGTTCGTTTTTTTTATTAGAAATGCGGACAAATTCAAGTCAACATCAACAAAGTCAAAGCTTTCATGGGAAGCTTATGTTTTCTGTTTACTCATCAGCGTCCCTGGCAATCTTTCAGTATGAAAAACACACCTTAAATACGCCTATTCTACTTCAAGGCAATCAATCCACTCCAAAAATGGTAAACACCAGAGCCAAAGTCCAAAAGATCCAGAACACCATGAAGCTCTGCTTCATGGAAGCTGCCATGGCGGATTCCACTCAACTGACGACTCAGTCTGGAGCTCTGATCGGTTCCAACGATGAACTTTTAATTGAAATCCTTCGCCGGCTTCCAGTTACCTCTGTTCTTCGATTCAAATCTGTATCCAAACACTGGCGTTCCCTTTTGAGTCACCGGCGTTTTACCCTACTGTATAAAAATGCTTCCTCTGGCCTTTTTGTTCGCAATTTGTATATTCCATTTAATAATGAAGACCGAAGCACTCCTCCTTTTCGTAAGCTCGACTTCTATCATGATCCTAGTGGTATTACAATCGTTCAGTCTTGTAATGGATTGCTGCTTTGCTGTAGCGATCGGGGGCATGTACGTGCTCGTAGATATTACATATTCAATCCCACAACCAAGCAATTTTCCCTCCTCCCATCGGTTCCCGGAGGCATGGATGTTCGTAAAACCATCCGTTTTATGGGTCTGGCATTTCATCAAACAGATTGTGTTCACTACAAAGTTGTTTGCTTTCATCGTGCTAAACCTGATGAGTATCTGTTTGCTAAACCTGATGAGGATCTGTTTCGGATTCAAATCTACTCATCTGAGACAGGGAAATGGAAGATTTCAGATCAATCTTTCTCTGCGCCTTATTATACGAGCTTCAGCTCTGGAGTTTATTTGAATCACGCGCTTTACTGGGCTCCCACCTGTGTTAGTCCATCGTACTTTAAGCTCGACACAGAAGAGATACAATCGCTGCCATTGCCGATGGCGGTGGCATCTTTTGGAGGTTATCGAGACGGAGCAATGCCCCTTTACTTTGGGGAGTCACAAGGCCATCTACATTTGGGGGAGAGGGTCGATCGCTTTGAGAGTCATTTACAGCTGAATGTGTATGAGATGTTGAACGATCATTCTGGGTGGTTTCTCAAGTATGGAGTGGAGCTTGATGAGGTTCCGATTGCGTACCCGGAGATGATCCATAGCTACTTAGATCCATCGAGCCCGCATTATTACAAATTCGAATTTTTTGATGTGGTTAGGGGTGAAGAAGAAGAAGAAATGTTCATTGTGATCAAGATTCCAGGAAAGATTATAAGGTACAACGTTGTGGACAAGAGTTTCAAGGCGATATTTGATCTTAATCATCTGTACGCCATTTCCTATGGACGAATCGGTCACTCGGAAGTTCATCGCTATATCGAAACCTTGGCTTCTTTCTGACATAGGAAAGCTTATAGGTGTTATTATATAGAAAAAGTATTTTAGTATGGTAAATGTTATACGTGTATTGTTATTATAGCTAATAAATAAAAAACATATATGTAAAAAATATAAATACGTTGTTATTAGGAAATATATACAGTGCACTTGTTTATAGGTAAGAAAAATACTTGGATGGCAAATCGGAAAGTTGTGTCGTATTTATAAGGTTGGAGTCTCTTATTTTGTCACATTGTCATTTAGGCGTCACATGTGATTTTTACCAAAAAAATGTAGTTTTTTGCCACACTCAAAGAGTGGTGTCACATTTGTTTTTGTTTGAAAATTTTATTCATTCTTTCTTTTATACCCGGCGCATTTTGTCCACCATTGGTCTCCTTTGCTTTGTCCCTTCCCATTGGGGGGGGGGGGGGGGGGGGGACTTCAACGGACTTATCGGAATGACGAAAAAATTCATAATTGAAGACATTATTGAAGACACTTGTCCTTTCAATGTGGAAGGGATTATTATATTTATCATTATGTAAAGTGTCGGTAGAATAATTAGGAGTGTTATTTTATTTATAAAAGTGTCGGTATGATATATCTATGTAAAGTGTCGGTAAGTGTCAATTATATTATTAGTGATGTAACATAAAGTGTGTAACCCTCAATAGTCTAGGGGGCTATAATGTAAATATGTATGTTATATTGCAATCGACGATTGCAACAATAATTGTAACCGGCTCTCTTGAGCCTATAAATAGGGTCTTTGCCCAAATGAAATAAACAAGCTAAGTTTGAGTGTTTAAGACTTGAGTTGATCTCAATTGTCTTCTCTGTTGAAATAGTTGTTCTATTTCTGAATAGCAGAGTTCTATCCAAACATATCCATATAATCATCTAATCATTCAACACAATTTATCATCAAACTAATCCAACGCATCATTCAGGTATAACCTTCTGCATCATTCAGGTATAATCTTTTCTTAATCTTTATTAATTCCGTCATGTTGTTAAATTTATCAAATCAATTAATCCGTCATCATATTATATTAAATTTGGTATCAGAGTTAAGTAACGTTCTTATTATTTTACATATTCAATCTATCGTTAATAAGAAAATAAACATATGCAACATTGTAAACATAATAATGAAAGATCATTGTTTTTAAATACTTATATTTAAAAAGTCATCACCAACAACTAAGATATTTATCATAAGAAGATTTAATATCATAAATATGTCTAAAGATATTTTCAATCGTTATATTACTTTTATTTCTTCATGATAATATCATTTTGAGTTTTTACAAAATTTGAAATTTTATTAAAATAATACTCGTTTTTAAAAATAATCAAATTAATCAAATTCATGCTTAAAATATATATTTATGTCTAACAAAATATTGATGAATTGTATACCTAATAGAAATATTATTTTAAAAATACAACAAATCCATGAATCTATAAATAATTCTGAGCAAAATCTCAAGGATTCCTACAAACCTCATAATCAAGGTACGGTTTTAAACAATAACTATATTCATGATGTTAGATATTTTATAAAAACTAGTATTAAAATTCGTTATAAGCAAATACGTCATCTAAAAACAAAATTATTTGTATTTTAAAAAAAACATATAACTTCTAAATATTAATAAGCATTCATTTGTACTATTATTTCTATCCTTAGTATGACCGTCTTTATTTGTCACCATAAACATTATATAAATAATCATCATTATAAGTCATTCAAGCTATAAGTATGAGTTTTTCAAGCCTAAATACAAATAAACAAGAATTAAAATTTTTTCGTAAAACATTAAAACAGTCTAAAAAATTTCTTCTAAATTTAAAAATAGACTCGAACATATCAATAATAAATTATATATATAATATTGAAGCAATACATATAATAAATAATAGTATAAATTGGAAACAAGAACAAATAAAAAACCTTGAAGATAAAATAACCAAATTAATTTGTTAAATAAATTTTAAAATAGAAAAAGCATTAATAATAACTAATTCACTAAGAAAAAGAAACTAAAAATTTTATTTAATATATATGGGAACTTTACAAGAAAAAGTAGAAACACTAACTAAATTATTTGCAGCATTAGAAATTCCGTCTGAAATTCAAGAAAATAATATAATCGAAAATAATTCAGATAATGATGACGCAGAAGTAATATATGATTTTTCTTCAGATGATGAAAACCCTTATTTAAATCCATATAGAGATTCACAACACAATTTTGGATTAAAACGAAAACAATCATATGTTGAAGATGATTATCAAAGTCAATACATATATGGACCACCTTCGTTAGAAGAAAATTTTTTATATAGACAAGGAATGGTAAAAAACAAACAAAATAAATGGGAAAAAAATACATCCACAATATATACCTAAACTATTTACTTTTCCAACAAATTCAGATATTCTTTTTATTGATTGTGAGCAAAATCCCGAAGCAAAAATTCAAGAATGGAGTAATAAAATGGGAATTCAAATTCAACTAACTAAAGAATTAAGAAATCTACATCCAAAAAAATTTCTTAATTATATTATACATAAAACACAGGGCAATGCATATCGTTTCCTTTCATCTCTCGATGAAACAGAGACAATGGTGATAGCTACCACTGGCGCCATGGAAACATTTAAAAATGTATTAAATCGGCTTATTCAAGAATTCATAGGAAAACAAATAGAAGATAAAACATCTCAAGAAGCTTTTCAATTAGAATCATTATGGCATTTAACTAATTTACGAATTTGTAACATGTGTTATTTAGATCCATTTATATGCGAATATTCTGAACATTATTATAATCTGGATTTTACTAGAAAAAAGATAGCATTAGACATGTTTTACCAAAAATTACCATCATTAGTAAGTCAAAGTGTAATAAAAGATTTCCAAGAAGCATTACAACAAAATAAAATTGCAGATACTTTAGGAGCAAAGATAAGTATATTAAAAGCATGGATGCAGAAAAAATGTTTAGAACAAAAAACAACACAAGATGCAAGAATTGATTTATGCTGTGATACCCTATCTAATAAAGTTAATCAATATGGTTGTAAAGATAATAAAAAACAAAAATATAAAAAGAAAATTTGGAAAAAACAAACCTATAAACCTAAATATAAACAATATTATAAACAAGGTGAAAGAAAATATTTTCGAGACAGAAAACAATATAAGAAAAAATATCAATCTAACACAAACTATTGTCCATCTAATAAAAAAGATTGTAAATGTTGGATATGTCAAGAAGACGGACACAAAGCCTACGAATGTCCAAAAAAGACTAAAAAAGAAAAAGAAACAAACTTACTAAAAATTGCATATGATCTTGGCTATGAACGTATAGAAGATTCAGAGATAGATTCAGATATAGATATTTATGCATATACAACTGATACTGATTCTGATTCAGGTAAACAGTCCTATGAAGGAGGCATTATTGGGTTTAGAACATGAGGGAAACCTCATATCTAACCTATCCAAAGTATACATTGCTAAAGCATACATTGGTATGAAAATACCATCCAAAGTAAACAATGATAAAGTATACAGTGATATGAAAATATCACCAAAGCATACATTGATATGAAAATTCTCATATCATCATTTAAAATATTAAAAGCAAACATCATTAAGCAATCATTCAGGTACCCAAAAGGCGCAAATATTCATTCATTGAAATGGAAGCCATCATGAAGCAGGTCAAACACCAGCTCAAACAAAAAGAGGAGCAAGAGGCATCATTAATCAGACAGCTTGAAGTAATCAAACGAGAAAAAGATCAACTACAACAAACAATACAAATTCTATCATCCTGTTCAGCATCTAAAGAAGAAGCAGCCAGCAGCTCAACAACAAAGCAACCAAAAGAAGAAATTTAAGAAATATCATCCGATGAAAGCCAACAAACCATGACGCCAAACCATAAGGAATATCCACCACTACAAACAGATCATAAAAAGAAATGGTACGTAATTTTCAACGGGGGAAACAAAGGAGTATATGACGACTGGGGAATCGCCAGTTCATATATTCTTGGAAAAAAATATCATTCACAAAAGCTACAGAACGAAAAATGAAGCAAAAACCGCATACAACGAAGCATACAAAGCAGCAATAAAAGATAACGTCGAATGTTCAAAAACAGTTCTCCTAACACCACAAAAACCTATATCTAGCTTCACACCACAAAAACCCGTATCCATCCCAAAATCCCTTAACCAGTTAAATGCAAAAATTGCCCTTGAATCCATTCTATCAACAAAAGAAAAAGAAGCCATGAAAAAACCATCTGCCAAAAAATTTGCCGAATTATGGGACAGCCTCATTTCATACACCGAGGTCCATTCTTTGATGGGCTTTTACCCAGTAGCCAGACGCCCAGGTCCTAAAGCAGTCTTCTTAGCCGACCTATCAGATCCTATGACTTTATGGGATTATTTTATTCATGGATTCATCGACACCATCTATTTAGAAGGCACCAATCTACACTGCATCAGCGAGTTCCCTTCTGCTGTGCAAACCATCATCAGAAATTATAAAGTACGATTTGCAAAACAGGAAAGAGGATTATTCATTAAAATGCACTCTAGCTACCCAATTTTTGATGAAGACTCTCAACTAATTGTCCCAAGTATTACTTTCGCAAATATGGGAATAAGCAATGGCTCAAAGCCAACAAAAGATGATCTACCACGAGAATCACCAACACAAGATCACCTAATATTTGCACTCACCGGTGTCTATTTAGCATCATCACGCATAGGCAATGGTAAAGATCAGAAGTCAAGAATCAGAGTGAACTACGCCAGTAAAACCTTCATTATCTATTCGTTAACAGACAGTGAAATCACTCCGGAAGCAATGAAAGCAATCGAAACTTTCGAACAACCTTTCGAAAAGTTTTCTCATCAACTAGCTGAATTACCTTTTGATATCAAAAAACAACTTTGCAAACATATTATGCATGCACCAAGACACAATTGCAGTCACTGTTCAGAAAACACAGAAGAAACACCGTTCATGGAAGATTAACAATGAAAGAAGAAATTATTCAAAAATATGTCTTTTCGGAGGCGGGAGGAATGACGTAAGCAATGACGAAAAAATTCATAATTGAAGACATTATTGAAGACACCTGTCCTTTCAATGTGGAAGGGATTATTATATTTATCATTATGTAAAGTGTCGGTAGAATAATCAGGAGTGTTATTTTATTTTATAAAAGTGTCGGTAAGATATTTCTATGTAAAGTGTCGGTAAGTGTCAATTATATTATTCGTGATGTAACATAAAGTGTGTAATCCTCAATAGTCTAGGGGGCTATAATGTAAATATGTATGTTATATTGCAATCGAACGATTGCAACAATAATTGTAACTGGCTCTCTTGAGCCTATAAATAGGGCCTTTGCCCAAATGAAATAAACAAGCTAAGTTTGAGTGTTTAAGACTTGAGTTGATCTCAATTGTCTTCTCTGTTGAAATAGTTGTTCTATTTCTGAATAGCAGAGTTCTATCCAAACATATCCATATAATCATCTAATCATTCAACACAATTTATCATCAAACTAATCCAACGCATCATTCAGGTATAACCTTCTGCATCATTCAGGTATAATCTTTTCTTAATCTTTATTAATTCCGTCATGTTGTTAAATTTATCAAATTTATTAATTCTGTCATGTTGTTAAAATTATCAAATCAATTACGGGTGCAAACGAGCCAAGCTACTCGTGAGCTACTCGGGATCGGATCGATAAAAGTTCGACTCGAAACCGATTTTAAACGAGCCCGAGCCGAGCTCGAGCTTAATATTAAGCTCGTTTATTAAATGAGCTCAAGCTCGAGCCTATGTCACTAAGCTCGATTAGGCTCGCGAGCCTAAATGAGCCTTTATATAAAATAATTTATTATTTTTTTTATATTAAAATAAAAACATATTTCGGGATTAGGGATTTAGGGTATTAGTAAACGAGCTTCTTAACGAGCTCGAGCCGAACTTAAGCTTATTTAGGCACGTCAGACAAAAAACGAGCCGAGCCCGAGCCTAAATCGAGCTTGTATAATTATTTATGAGATCGAGCCGAGCTTAGTACAAGAAGCTCGAATCGAGCTGAGCTAAAGCTCGAGCCTCACATAACTTAAACGAGCCCGAGCCGAGCCAGACCAGGCTCGGGCTCGGCTCGACTCGTTTGCACCCCTACATCCGATGTAGTGTAATCGGATTCAGATGTTCTTGAGTGTTTTGAGTCACTATTGATATGTTTGTCGGATGTTTTGCTGTTTTGCCATTTTAGTTATCTTTGAATAGATTCCGAACTTCAAAAAACTTGAAAACCTTCTTTTGCTCTTTTTGTTACACGTTAAAAGCTTTTTGCAAAATTACATTGTCACTTTTCCCGCTTTTCCATTACCGTTTCATGTTGTTATACAAATCGTTAAACAACATGACTTCTTTGTTCATCTTTCCCCATTTCAAATATATTTGATGTTTAGAAAGATATGGTGATAGGTTCATTCCTTTGTGGAACCTAGCTCTAACACGCATAAAAATTCAGAGATGTTTTTGGTCTGCTCCTGTCATCGGATTTTCTAAAACGTCAATCCATGACTGTGCGTCTGTGCCAATACTAACACTTCTTGGGGTTCCCATGATTTAGCCTCAATGTTCTCTTTTCTTTTATTTTGTGCTTGATCGGGTTGAGCTTCTTGAAAAAATTCGGGTTCGAAATCGGAAATGGGTGTTCACGATTGTGATTGTGTTTGTGGAACAAATTCGTGTCGTGTTTGTGAAACATACTCCAGTTGAGACACAAACTCAAAAGGATTAAAATTTGGGTCGAGTTGTGGTTGTTTGTGGAAGTGGTTATGTAGGTCGTTGTGGTTATGAGATTTGTTGTGGATAATAAGGAAACATACCGCCATAGTGATAAAAATGGGGCGAATAAATCTGTTGATTGTATGAATGTCTTGGGGTTGTGGTGTTTCTAGTGAGTGTTTTTTGGTTGGTAGATTTTTCGGAGGATGACATTTTGAAAGGTTTTGAAACAAAAAAAATGGTAAAATTTAAAATGTTTGTGAGTTAGTTCGGTTAAAAAACTTATGTACTTATAGAGTTAGTAAAACAAATTAATTTTGAATTTATGACCGTTTTGAACGGTCAAAAAAGCTAGTGAATCACAATCAAGGAAGAAGCACTCCCTTCCACTGCAGAACTACGGCCCTAGCCACACCCTACCCACACCCAAGGGGTAGTGTTCAAGTGGTCCACTGTCGCACCCACTCCCTTGATCCTAATGTACAATGTTATGGACAAGAGTTTCAAGCAAATTTTTTATGTCAGCAACATTTTCCATTGGAGAATTGGATACTCTGAAGTTCATCATTATATTGTAACCGTGGTTTCTTTGTGACAATGTAAAGCTTATAGGTATATGTTATATGTGTATTGTTACTATTTTAAGTTACATATTTTTATTATTATTTAATTACTAGGTTATAACTCGTATATTACATGGTTGATATAAGTTATAATGACTATAAATTCGTAATCATTAATCATAGATTGCAAACAATTATTTTTATATAGAATTTGATGTTTTGTTTGTAAATCTATCATTGTTATTTTAAATTAATTATAAAGATAAGTATGTTAATAATATTAAAAATTATTGTGTAGCACCTGGTTCTCGGTGCGTATTCTTTTGTTAAATACTTTGCATTTTGGCCTTGGACTCGGCGAATTGAACAGACTTATCATCATTGAGTTCGAAAAAAACACGAGCATGCGATTACGGGTGCAAACGAGCCAAGCTACTCGTGAGCTACTCGGGATCGGATCGATAAAAGTTCGACTCGAAACCGATTTTAAACGAGCCCGAGCCGAGCTCGAGCTTAATATTAAGCTCGTTTATTAAACGAGCTCAAGCTCGAGCCTATGTCACTAAGCTCGATTAGGCTTGCGAGCCTAAACGAGCCTTTATATAAAATAATTTATTATTTTTTTTATATTAAAATAAAAACATATTTTGGGATTAGGGATTTAGGGTATTAGTAAACGAGCTTCTTAACGAGCTCGAGCTGAACTTAAGCTTATTTAGGCACGTCAGACAAAAAACGAGCCGAGCCCGAGCCTAAATCGAGCTTGTATAATTATTTATGAGATCGAGCCGAGCTTAGTACAAGAAGCTCGAATCGAGCCGAGCTAAAGCTCGAGCCTCACATAACTTAAACGAGCCCGAGCCGAGCCAGACCAGGCTCGGGCTCGGCTCGACTCGTTTGCACCCCTACATCCGATGTAGTGTAATCGGATTCAGATGTTCTTGAGTATTTTGAGTCACTATCGATATGCTTCTCGGATGTTTTGCTGTTTTGCCATTTTAGTTAGCTTTGACTAGATTCCGAACTTCAAAAAACTTGAAAACCTTCTTTTGCTCTTTTTGTTACACGTTAAAAGCTTTCTGCAAAATTACATTGTCACTTTTCCCGCTTTTCCATTACCGTTTCATGTTGTTATACAAATCGTTAAACAACATGACTTCTTTGTTCATCTTTCCCCATTTCAAATATATTTGATGTTTAGAAAGATATGGTGATAGGTTCATTCCTTTGTGGAACCTAGCTCTAACGCGTATAAAAATTCAGAGATGTTTTTGGTCTGCTCCTGTCATCGGATTTTCTGAAACGTCAATCCATGACTGTGCGTCTGTGCCAATACTAACACTTCTTGGGGTTCCCATGATTTAGCCTCCATGTTCTCTTTTCTTTTATTTTGTGCTTGAGCGGGTTGAGCTTCTTGGAAAAATTCGGGTTCGAAATCAGAAATGGGTGTTCACGATTGTGATTGTGTTTGTGGAACAAATTCGTGTCGTGTTTGTGAAACATACTCCAGTTGAGACACAAACTCAAAAGGATTAAAATTTGGGTCGAGTTGTGGTTGTTTGTGGAAGTGGTTATGTAGGTCGTTGTGGTTGTGAGATTTGTTGTGGATAATAAGGAAACATACCGCCATAGTGATAAAAATGGGGCGAATAAATCTGTTGATTGTATGAATGTCTTGGGGTTGTGGTGTTTCTAGTGAGTGTTTTTTGGTTGGTAGATTTTTCGGAGGATGACATTTTGAAAGGTTTTGAAACAAAAAAATGGTAAAATTTAAAATGTTTGTGAGTTAGTTCGGTTAAAAAACTTATGTACTTATAGAGTTAGTAAAACAAATTAATTTTGAATTTATGACCGTTTTGAACGGTCAAAAAAGCTAGTGAATCACAATCAAGGAAGAAGCACTCCCTTCCACTGCAGAACTACGGCCCTAGCCACACCTTACCCACACCCAAGGGGTAGTGTTCAAGTGGTCCAGTGTCGCACCCACTCCCTTGAGCCTAATGTACAATGTTATGGACAAGAGTTTCAAGCAATTTTTTTATGTCAACAACATTTTCCATTGGTGAATGGGATACTCTGAAGTTCATCATTATAGTGTAACCTTGGTTTCTTTGTGACAATGTAAAGCTTATAGGTATATGTTATATGTGTATTGTTACTATTTTAAGTTACATATTTTTATTATTATTTAATTACTAGGTTATAACTCGTATATTACATGGTTGATATAAGTTATAATGACTATAAATTCGTAATCATTAATCATAGATTTCAAACAATTATTTTTATATAGAATTTGATGTTTTGTTTGTAAATCAATCATTGTTATTTTAAATTAATTATAAAGATAAGTATGTTAATAATATTAAGAATTATTGTGTAGCATCTGGTTCTTGGTGCGTATTATTTTGTTAAATACTTTGCATTTTGGCCTTGGACTCGGCGAATTGAAGGTCCAACTCGTCGAGTAGAATCGAGAAGGGACACGGGACTTAAGCGATGGACTCGGCGAGTAGACCCTGTTTGAACAAAAACCCTAATCTGAGGGTTTGAACCCTATTTAAACACCTTAACTCGGCCTCCTTAGTCCCATTTGCTCCCAGAAGACCCCCATAGCAAACCCTACTCGTTATTGAAGCAATCTAAGGCATTTGGAGTGACTTTGGTGCTTTTGTGATCCAAGGAGGGAAGGAAAAGCTTGAAGGAACAAGAGGAGGCTAAAGGGATCCGAGTTTGTGCACCATTTTCAGCTCATTGAAGGTAAAAAGCCTGTACCTTGCTCTTCCATTTGCTAGATCCCATTTTGTGAAGTTTTAGGGCTTTTCTAAGCCATTTTGGTCACCAACCATGATTGCAAGCATGGTTTGGAGTTGATGTTTCGGATCTAGGCCCTTAGAGGGGTTACAAGGCAGAAAGGAGTGTCTCTTGCACTCAAAGAAGGCCCCATGCTTTGAGAGGGCTTATTTAAGGACCTTTTAAGCTCAAAGTCCCATGCAAGCACGTAAAGGTTGTAAATTTACATGCTAGATCGATTGTAGAAGCATAGATCTATCTTTTGATCATAGGTTGTACGTCAGAAATCGAAGATTCAGTGAGTGGTTGTGACCAACTTGACGAGCCCATTTTTGGACTCGGTGAGTCCAAGGTTCTGTCCCATATCAGTTGAGGGTCATATGGACCCAGTTGAGTGTGGAAAGGTTTTAAGGGGGTCCCAGGGAGTGACCCAACATTCTGGACTAAGCCATTGTTCTGGAAATTCATGGGACTCGACGAGTGCATTAACAGACTCGGCGAGTCCAAGGCAATCTTCTTAAGGATGAAGATGAACTCAACGAGTTGTTCATACAACTCGGCGAGTCAAGAACATGACCTGTGTATCAGTTGATGATGAACTCGATGAGTTGTTCATACAACTCGGCGAGTCAGATGAGGATTCACTTGCTGTTCATTTAGAAGGAAAACTCGTCGAGTCATCGCCTAACTCGACGAGTAGAGATGGGTATGAGGTCTAATGGAAGGATAGGGACTCGGCGAGTTGGCGAGCCAACTCGGCGAGTCAGGTCAACTAGAAGTTGACTTTGACTTTGACTTGGTCAGGGGTAAAATGGTCTTTTTACCCTAAGGATAGTTAGCAGTGTATGACTAAGTGTTTTGTGGGAATTTTAGCCGGAGGATTTCCGGAGCAGCAACGGCAGCAGTCAGAGGATTCCCGCACAGTACAGCAGCTACTACGAGGTGAGTTACCTTCCAGTAGCGGTGGGTCTACGGCCACAATGCCGGCCCACTAGTAGGGATCATATGTTAGATGTTTGTCTTTGTGATATTCATCTGCGTTGCTACTACCTGATATGTTATACGTTAGCGTGATATGATATGTGATAGTGATAGAGTTCGGTTGTTAGGACCGAAGGGTAGGTTAGGCACCCCATATATGCCTAACAGTATGTTATGATATGTATAGCTGCTAGCATGATATGTTATATGAGATAGAGGTAGTAGGAGGGGGAAAAGTCCCTGAGATTCGGTTGTTAGGACCGAAGGGTTGGTCGGACACCCCAGATATGTCTGACAATAGATTATGCTATGATATATGTGATAGTAGTAGTAGGGGTGAAATAGTCCCCTAGGTACGGTTGTTAGGACCGAAGGGTAGTCAGCACCCCGGAATAGCTCGACATGGGTAGGTCAGCACCCTAGAATGACTTGACACGTGTAGGACGGCACCCCATAATGGCCGCATGGGTAGGTCGGCACCCCAGAATGGCCGTACGGGTAGGTCGGCACCCCAGAAATGCCTAGCAGTATGTATGTGATGTGATTGTATGGTATGTGGTACGATGGGGGAACTCACTAAGCTTCGTGCTTACAGTTTTCAGTTTTGGTTTCAGGTATCTCTTCAGCAAAGGGGAAGGAGCTGGCACGGTAGCGGCGCATCATACACACTCACTTTGTTTTCCGCACTATGAGATATTCTGGGATTTGTACTCCGACATTATTATGTTTTGCGATTCGGTTTTCAGATACGAGATATGTTTTTATTAAATGATATAATCGGATGATATTTTGTTACAAATGTTTTGCAAATCACTTAATCAAAAATGAAATTTTTGGACGTGAAAATTGGGTCATTACAAGTTGGTATCAGAGCCCTGGTTTGAGGGATTCGGACACACCTTCGGGGGCATCTGGACTCAAACCGAGGGATTAAAAGATTTTTTAAGAAAGTGGTTTTCTAAAGAATAAAACAGAAGAGTTTTTGAGAAAGAACAAGTGTGTGATGTGCGCTACCGGCCGAGCTCAAGTAAGTATTCCCCAAAGTACCCATACAATGTTATGCTATGTTTATCAGATTCAGTAGAACTACATGCTAGAATAGGACTAAGGATCTAGGAATGATGCCTTATGTGTCTACTTTATGTGCTTCAGCTTATGAGAATTGCATGCTAGTATTGAGTAGACAGTAGTAGGATAGCCTATTTAGGTTATGCCTGGTAGTACGAGCTTAGCATTATATGATAGTTCAGCTTCTCATTATGAGGATAGATTTGATTGAGTAGTTTTCCTGCGCCTGAATGCTACTTGCTTTGTGCTTTGTGGGACTCTGAGTGATGGGAGTTAGTCATTAGGTGAATACGTCACATTACATGTGATCAGGGTTGAATAATCTCATAGTGTTGGATTTGGCCCTATTGCGCAACTCTTGTTTGAGTCCAACCGTTGTAGGGACGAGTATGTTACTCGAAGGATTATCTGAGCCTCATCGCATGTGATGGTATTCAGGTAATGGCTAACTGGCATTACAAGGAGGCCTTCAGCAACTGAGGACCGGTTTAGGTGGAGTCAGAGATTTTCTCTAGGGCAAGCCTAGAATGGGAATAGCAGAGGATCAGCAGTGGTGAAAGGGATCTGGCGGAGTCAAATTTGTCCTTGAGGAAGGTACAGATAGATGTGGAAGGTAGTATGGGCCCGTACTACTGAAAGTAGAGGATCCGTACCCGAATTAAGGAGGGCTGAGGCAAGACCAGGGAACTTGTAATAGATGTGATCCCTTTAGAGGTATCAGTATCACTAATGGTTGCCTGTATGTATTGCAGAATGGTGGTACTACGTCCGAGGCCAGCAGTTCGCAGTTCAGGAGAGGGATCGGGTTCGGGATTAGGTTCCGAGCCAGTAGATGAGAGGCTACGCGAATTCATCGCGTCAGAGATCACCAGAGGCATCCTTGAGTCGACCCCCATCATTTTCGGGTCGATTAAGGAAGGGATAGTTGAGCTGATGGAGGACCACCTCAGGGCGTTTAGGAGTGACATGGCATCTGGCCAGTCAGGATCTCGTACATTGTCCTTTAAGGACTTTAGGGGCAGTGGTGCGCCGGATTTCCATGGGGTGAAGGACCCCATTGTTGCCAGACGATGGATTGCAGACATTGAGTCCACACAGCTGACCAGCTTCTTCCTCGAGGAGTCGAAGGTGAGATATGCAGCAGGGTGTTTGAGAGACAGAGCTAGAGATTGGTGGGAGTCTGTTGGTGACTCATTGGGAGCCTCGGCTGTTGAGGCTATGACATGGTCGGATTTTGTGACCCGGTTCCGAGTAGAGTTTGTGCCAGCGGTAGAGCTTCAGCAGCTGGCCAGAGAGTTTTTGGACATGAGACAGGCTACGGAGACTGTGGCGGAGATCACCGCCAAGTTTCGGGAGAGGGCATTGCTGGTGCCCCAGTATGCAGGAGATGAGGATATGAGGAGGACCCGCTATCATGACATATTGCGAGCCGAAATTCGGGAGCATGTTAGTTTTTCAGCTTGCCCTACCCTGGAGTCCATGATTGCCAGGGCAAGGGAGAGGGAGATTGATCTGTTGCATGTCCGGAAGAGGAAAGTAGAGGAGGGGCAGTCGATTGGGGCTTCGGGGAAGAAGCCCAAGGGATCAGATGGTAGGCCGAAAGGCCAGTCAGGACCGGGCCATTGCAGGAAATGCGACATGCCACATGAGGGGGCGTGTAGACTGGGATCGTTGGGCTGCTATAAGTGCAGCAAGACGGGGCATTTCAGCAGGGATTGTACTGCCCCTGCACCGGTTATTCATACGTCTGAGTTGCTGTGTTTCCACTGCAACCAGAGGGGCCACAAGAAGGCCAATTGCCCCCAGTTGACAGCAGCATCAGCGCTAGTGAAGGCGCCAGCTCCAGTGACCCTGTGGATCACTGATGGCTGGCAGGGCAAGGCAGAGGGTCCAGTGGTGAGGAGTCGGGCATTCTAGTTGACTGCCGAGGAGGCACGCACTAAATCCGATGTGGTGACGGTATGACTTCTTATTTATGTTGTTATGATATACTACTGTGATTTTGATATGTTATGTATGTGCTCTGTTTAGGATCGTTCCATGTGAACGGTATCCTAGTTTAGGTACTATTTGATGCGGGTGCTACCCGATCATTTGTCTCTCTTACGCTTAGCAAGAAGTTTCCTGAGTCTTCGGACATGTTGGATTTCCCTTTAGAGGTAGAGATTGTTGATGACCGATCGGTGCGAGCATCGACGATATTCCGAGAGTGTGTGTTGAGATTATTCGAGGAGCGTTATCTGGTGGACTTGGTTCCCATTCCGTTGAGAGGGAACAAGGTGATTATAGGCATGTGGTGACGAGTATGACTTCTTATTTATGTTGTTATGATATACTGCTGTGATTTTGATATGTTATGTATGTGCTCTGTTTAGGATCGTTCCATGTGAACGGTATCCTAGTTTAGGTACTATTTGATGCGGGTGCTACCCGATCATTTGTCTCTCTTGCGCTTAGCAAGAAGTTTCCTGAGTCTTCGGGCATGTTGGATTTCCCTTTAGAGGTAGAGATTGTTGATGACCGATCGGTGCGAGCATCGACGGTATTCCGAGACTATGTGTTGAGATTATTCGAGGAGCGTTATCTAGTGGACTTGGTTCCCATTCCGTTGAGAGGGAACAAGGTGATTATAGGCATGGATTGGTTGAGCCCCAATGGAGCAGTGATAGATTGCGCACAGCAGCTGGTTCGGATTAGGACCCCAAGTGGGGGAGAGTTGGTAGTTCAGGGCGAGAGGCCACAGAAAGGACCAACCTTATGTTCAGCAGCGAGAGCTAGGCGTTACCTTCAGCAGGGTTGCGCAGGATATGTCGCTTATGTTATGGATACCTGGGAGGCGGGAAAGGCGACAACGGGCGAGGTGCCCGTGGTGCGAGAGTTTATGTATGTATTCCCCGAGGAGTTGCCAGGGATACCTCCGGAGAGGCAGGTGGAGTTCAGGATCGACCTAGTCCCTGGTGCGGCTCCGATAGCCAAGGCACCATATCGGTTGGCTCCTCCTGAGATGCAGGAGTTATCTACACAGCTGCAGGAGCTGTTAGACAAGGGATTCATTAGACCGAGTAGTTCTCCCTGGGGAGCCTCGATTATGTTTGTGAGGAAGAAGGACGGGTCGCACCGGATGTGTATAGATTACCTGGAGCTGAACAAGGTAACGGTGAAGAACCATTACCCACTCCCGAGGATTGATGACATCTTTGACCAGCTTCAGGGAGCATCTTGGTTCTCCAAGATTGATCTGCGTTCAGGATATCATCAGATGAGGGTCAAAGAGTAGGCTGTGCAGAAGACTGCATTTCGGATGCACTATGGTCACTACGAGTTTGTGGTGATGCCCTTCGGGCTCACCAATGCTCATGTCGTGTTCATGGACCTCATGAACCGCGTGTGTAGACCGATGTTAGACCGGTCTGTGATAGTGTTTATTGATGATATATTGGTTTATTCCAAGATGCAGGAGGAGCACGAAGAGCACCTGCGGGAGGTGTTGGAGACTTTGAGTAGGGAGAACTTGTATGCTAAGTTCTCCATGTATGAATTCTGGTTGCGCGAGGTGCAGTTCCTTGGGAATCTCTTCAACCAGAATGGGATTTCAGTGGACCCGACCAAAGTGGAGGCCATGATGAGATGGGAGGTTCCGAAGTCTCCATTTGAGATTCGGAGTTTCCTAGGATTAGCCGGCTACTATCAGAGATTCATTCAGGATTTCTCCAAGATATCCGTACCGCTGACCAGGCTAACGAGGAAGGTCGTGGTCTTTCGTTGGGGGCCTGAGCAGCAGGCCGCATTCGAGACACTGAGACAGAGATTGTGTGAGGCGCCAATCTTAGCCTTGCTAGAGGGCATGGAGGATTTTGTTGTGTACTGCGATGCGTCCATCTCAGGTTTGGGCGCAGTATTGATGCAGAGAGGGCATGTCATCGCCTACGCGTCGAGGCAGCTGAAGCCTCACGAGGCGAACTACCCGAGGCATGATTTAAAGCCGGGGGCTGTTGTGTTCGCCCTCAAGATTTGGCGTCATTACATCTATGGGGTTCGTTGTACCATCTACACGGACCATAAGAGTTTAAGGTACCTCATGGATCAGCCGAACCTAAACATGAGGCAGCGTCGGTTGATGGACGTGGTAAAGGATTACGATTGCGAGATCCTTTATCACCTGGGTAAGGCCAATGTGGTGGCCGACGCGCTTAGCCGCAAGGCAGCGCCAATCAGGGATATCTGTCTGAGGATGACAATGGTAACTCTGTTGTTGGAGCGGATTCAGGAGGCCCAGCAGGAGGCCATGAAGGAGGAACACCGGAAGAGCGATCGGATCGTGGGGCAGGTTTCCTCCTTCGAATATGACAGCCGAGGATTACTGACACTACATCGTAGGGTGTGGGTGCCATACCTCGGGGGTGTGCGCTAGGTTCTGATGGAGGAGGTGCACAAATCTCGGTTTTCCATTCATCCTGGGGCGACGAAGATGTATAGGGATCTTCGTCTGGATTATTGGTGGCCCTACATGAAGCGGGATGTGGCATGGTTTGTGGAGCGGTGCTTAACCTGCAGGAAGGTCAAGGCTGAGCATCAGAGACCTCACGGCAAAATGCAGCCGTTGGATATTCCACTTTGGAAATGGGAAGACATCACGATGGATTTTATCACAAAGCTTCCCAGGACCGCGCAGGGAGTGGATTCGATTTGGGTCATCGTCGATCGATTGACCAAGAGCGCCCATTTTATCCCGATTCAGGAGAGTATTTCGGCCGAAAGGTTGGTCGATATCTATATCAGGGAGGTAGTGGCGCGACACGGGGTGCCAGTGTCGGTGGTTTCAAACAGGGATGTGCAGTTCACTTCCAGGTTTTGGAAGAAGTTTCATGACGAGCTGGGTACTCGTCTACATCTTAGCACCGCCTTTCACCCGCAGACAGATGGTCAGAGCGAGCAGACCATCCAGACCCTTGAGGATATGCTGCGAGCATGCGTATTAGACTTCGGAGGTAATTGGGATACCTACCTTCCATTGGCAGAGTTCTCCTATAACAATAGTTATCATGCGAGCATTGATCGTCCTCCCTTCGAGATGTTGTATGGGAGGAAGTGCAGGACCCCGATATGTTGGGGCGAGGTAGGCCAGAAGGTGATGGGGAGCACTGAGGTAGTGCTCAGGATGACAGAGAAGATCCAACAGGTCCGGAGCAGGATTCAGACTGCTCAAAGTCGGCAGAAAAGCTATGCCGATAAGTGTCGATCGGACTTGGAGTTCCAGGTCGGTGATATGGTTCTTCTGAAGGTGTCGCCATGGAAAGGCGTTATCCGATTTAGGAAACAGGGCAAGTTGGGCCTCAGGTACTTTGGGTCGTTCAAGGTTATAGCTCGGGTGGGCAAGGTGGCATATAGGCTGGATTTGCCAACCGAACTCAGTCAGATACACAGCACTTTCCATGTTTCTCAGCTGCGAAAGTGCCTGGTGGACGACTCAGGGGTGGTACCCTTGGAGGACATTCAGGTTGATGGTAGTCTGAATTACATCGAGCGGCCTATAGCGATCCTTGACCGGAAGTCAAAGGATCTGAGGAACAAAAGAGTGGAACTCGTGAAGGTGCAATGGCAGCACCGGAAGGGGTCGGAGTGGACTTGGGAGCCAGTGGACGAGATGATGGAACATTACCTCGAGCTGTTTCAGGATCGAGCAGCAGACTTCGAGGACGAAGTCTAAAATAAGTGGGGGAGATTTGTAGTACATGGTTCTTGGTGCCTATTCTTTTGTTAAATACTTTGCATTTTGGCCTTGGACTCGGCGAGGTTAAGGTCCAACTCGCCGAGTAGAAGCGAGAAGGGACACAGGACTTAAGCGATGGACTCAGCGAGTCGAGTCCCGGACTCGACGAGAAGACCCGGTTTCGACAAAAACCCTAATCCGAGGGTTTGCACCCTATTTAAACACCTTAACTCGGCCTCCTTAGTCCCATTTGCTCCCAGAAGACCCTGATATCAAACCCTAGTCGTTATTGAAGCAATCTAAGGCATTTGGAGTGACTTTGGTGCTTTTGTGATCCAAGGAGGGAAGGAAAAGCTTGAAGGAACAATAGGAGGCTAAAGGGATCCGAGTTTGTGCACCATTTTCAGCTCATTGAAGGTAAAAAGCTTGTACCTTGCTCTTCCATTTGCTAGATCCCATTTTGTGACGTTTTAGGGATTTTCTAAGCCATTTTGGTCACCAACCATGATTGCAAGCATGGTTTGGAGTTGATGTTTCGGATCTAGGCCCTTAGAGGGGTTACAAGGCAGAAAAGAGTGGCTCTTGCACTCAAAGAAGGCCCCATGCTTTGAGAGGGCTTGTTTAAGGACCTTTTAAGCTCAAAGTCCCATGCAAGCACATAAAGGTTGTAACTTTACGTGCTAGATCGATTATAGAAGCATAGATCTATCTTTTGATCATAGGTTGTACGTCAGAAATCGAAGATTCAGTGAGTGGTTGTGACCAACTCGACGAGCCCATTTTTGGACTCGGTGAGTCCAAGGTTCTGTCCCATATCAGTTGAGGGTCATATGGACCCAGTTGAGTGTGGAAAGGTTTTAAGGGGGTCCCAGGGAGTGACCCAATGTTCTGGACTAAGCCATTGTTCTGGAAATTCATGGGACTCGGCGAGTGCATTAACAGACTCGGCGAGTCCAAGGCAATCTTCTTAAGGATGAAGATGAACTCAACGAGTTGTTCATACAACTCGGTGAGTCAAGAACATGACCTGTGTATCAGTTGATGATGAACTCGACGAGTTGTTCATACAACTCGGCGAGTCAGATGAGGATTCACTTGCTGTTCATTTAGAAGGAAAACTCGTCGAGTCATCGCCTAACTCGACGAGTAGAGACGGGTATGAGGTCTAATGGAAGGATAGGGACTCGACGAGTTGGCGAGCCAACTCGGCGAGTCAGGTCAACTAGAAGTTGACTTTGAATTTGACTTGGTCAGGGGTAAAATGGTCTTTTTACCCTAAGGACAGTTAACAGTGTATGACTAAGTGTTTTGTGGGAATTTTAGCCAGAGGATTTCCGGAGCAGCAATGGCAGCAGTCAGAGGATTCCCGCACAGTATAGCAGCTACTACGATGTGAGTTACCTTCCAGTAGCGGTGGGTCTACGGCCACAATGTCGGCCCACCAGTAGGGATCGTATGTTAGATGTTTGTCTTTATGATATTCATCTGTGTTGCTACTACCTGATATGTTATACGTTAGCGTGATATGTTATGTGATAGTGATAGAGTTCGGTTGTTAGGACCGAAGGGTAGGTTAGGCACCCCATATATGCCTAACAGTATGTTATGATATGTATAGCTGCTAGCATGATATGTTATATGAGATAGAGGTAGTAGGAGGGGGAAAAGTCCCCGAGATTCGGTTGTTAGGACCGAAGGGTAGGTCGGACACCCCAGATATGTCTGACAATAGATTATGCTATGATATATGTGATAGTAGTAGTAGGGGTGAAATAGTCCCCTAGGTACGGTTGTTAGGACCGAAGGGTAGTCCGCACCCCGGAATAGCTCGACATGGGTAGGTCAGCGCCCCAGAATGGCTTGACATGGGTAGGACGGCACCCCAGAATGGCCGTACCGGGTAGGTTGGCACCCTAGAAATGCCTGGCAGTATGTATGTGATGTGGAATGCTACACTCTATATTATTTCCATTAAAAGTAAAACACTTGTCTTTCCCTTGATGCACTATGATATATGTCAATATATACAAAGAGTCTATCTCTATGTATAGAAATTGTATAAAAAATAAATGTGTATAATCTACTTTCCATAACAAACCTTCCTCATATTGAGGAAGGGAATAATCATCGACTAATACACCCCCACAGTTGAATCGGAAGGATGATGAACATTGAGGATGTTTTTGAAGTCTTCAAAGAGGACGAGAGGTAGACCTCTAGTGAAGATAGTTGCAACTTGATAATGAGAGGGAATGTGAAAAATACGAACTTGACCATGTGGTACTTTCTCCCGAACGAAATGAATATCGAGCTCTATGTGCTTGGTACGTTGGTGTTGAACTGCGTTACACGATAGGTAGAAGGTGTTAGCATTATCGCAATATACCAACGTGGTTGTGGTTTGTGGAATATGAAGCTCAAGCCTTAAGTTTCGAATCTAACATGTCTCAGATACTACATTGGAGACTACCCTATATTCTGCATCTACGCTTGATCGAGAGAGAGTATTGGCTAGTGTTTGGAAGACCATGAAATGAGGTTGTCTCATAGATAGATACAATAGCCCGAGGTGGAACGTCTTATGTCCGGACAACCTGCCCAATCGGCGTTTGTATAGGCTAGAAGTTTCTTGGAGGGTGATTTTGTGAGTAGTAACCCATGAGTGATCGTAACTTTAATGTACCGCAAATGTCTTTTAGAGAATTAAAATGGGATGTGCGAGGAGCATGCATGTGTATGCAAATTTGCTGAATGGCGTAGCTGATGTCTGTTAAGGTGAAAGTCAAATATTGGAGGGCCCCGACAAGTTGATGATATTGCACACCATTGTCAGGTAGTGGAGTACCATCATTGTTGTTTAATTTTGTCTTGTTGTCAACCGGTGTGGAGGAAGGGTGGCAAGAACTCATTCCCGCCCTTTCAAGAATTTTGTTGACATATTTTTGTAGTGATAAGAAAAGCGAGACTTTTCTATGGGATACAGATATGCCAAGAAAATAGTTTAGGGGTCTAAGTCCTTCATTGCGAACTCTTTTGCTAACAGCGTCGTAAACTCATGGTGAAGATGAGGTGATGAGGTAATAAGTAGGATATCGTCGACATAAGGGAGTAGGAATACCGTGTGGGTACCCTTTTTGTAGACAAATAACGAGCGGTCACATTTTCTATGTTTCAAGCCCAATTTGGAGATGTAGTCAGCAAATCGTTGATACCAAGATTATGGTGCTTGTTTGAGGACGTATTGAGATCTTTTGAGTAGACATACATGATTCGGGAATGAGCGGTCTAGAAATCTGGGTGGTTGATGCATGTAGACCGTTTCGTGAAGTTTTCCGTGGAGAAAAGCATTTTTCACATCTAGTTGGTGAATTTGCCACTCATTAGAAAGAGCTATGGATAGGACCATACATATTGTTGCCAGTTTGACCACGGTGCTGAAGGTTTCTCCATAATCGATGCCTTCTTTTGAGACCTGCATCACACATCAAATGAGCTTTGTATCGCTCTAAAGAACCGTCATATTTGGTTTTATGACGAAAAATCCCTATAATGCGCACTATATTCATATGATGAGTTCTTGGGACTAAATCCCACGTGTTATTATCAATAAGGGCCCGAAATTCATCAGTCATGGCACGTTTCCAATCTGTTTTTTTGAGAGCAACAAGGGGGTTTCGAGGTAAAGAAGAAATGGAGTTGTTTGTATGGAGATTGTAATGTTGTTTCGGTTTTGAAATACCCGACATACTTCGGGTATGAATGGTGCGAGTAGTGGCAACATATGTGTTTGAGGGAGCTATTTTCGAAGATGAAATAGGAGAAGATTGGGCAATTTATGGTTGTGTTTTTAAGGTAGAGATGGACCGAGGACAATGAGAGGAGGTGGGGGAGGGTTCGTTTGAGAGGGGATCTTAGTTGGTTGGGTGGAGGGAGGTTCGGTGTTCACTTGCGGATTTTGGGTGTACCAAATGGGTGGGTGTGGGTCCGATGATGAGCGGGTGTGAGAAGAAGGTTTCAAAGATGATAGTTTCGAGTAAGGAAAATTTGTATCATCAAAGATAACATGTCGGGAGAGGATAATGGTTTGGGTTTTGATGTCAAATCATTTGTAACCGCGGTGATTAGTTAGGTGACCCAAGAAAATTCAAGGCTGGGAACGTTGTTGTAGTTTGTAGATTGTGATAGATGGGGTGAGTGGGTAGCATAAGCATACAAATATGCAGAGATGGGAGTATGTGGGTTCCAGATAATAAAGAAAATGTGTAGGGGTGAGGTTTGCAAGAGGTTTTCTAGGAAGGATGTTTAGGAGATATGTTGTATGTTGGAGGGCATGATGCCAAAAATTGGATGGCACATTGGAGTGGATGAGAAAGGTTTGAAGGATGTTTTTTATTGATCGTATTTTGCATTCCCCTTTGCCATTTTGCGATGATGTGTATGGGCAAGAGAATCTGAATTAGATGCCATTTTGTGAACAAAAATTTTGAAAGTTTTGATTGTTAAATTCTTGGCCATTGTCACATTGTATGGTTTTAATAGTGTGGTGAAATTGAGTTTTCATCATGGAAAAATTGAAGGAAAATAGAAAAGAGGTGGGACTTTTTGGCAAGAGGATATGTCCACAGGAAGTTTTTTTGTCATCTAGAAATAAAATATAATATCTATGACCGCTTGAACTTGGTATGGGCGAGGTCCATAAATCCGTCTGAGTAATATCAAAAGGTAAATGAGTAATAGATGTAGAACTAGAAAATGGAAGTTTTATTTGTTTACCCAGCACACAAGATTGACAAATAGAAGATAAATGTTTAGAACTAGGAAAATGTAAACTATAACGTAAAGAAGATAAAACATCCACGCCCGGGTGTCCAAGGCCATGATGCCATAAATATTTGGTTATTGAAGCAAAAAACAAACGGTTGTGTGACTTGGGAGGCGGACTGGATAGTGAAGGGGCAAAGATCGCCATTGTTATTGCATCGCAGGAATGGAGTCTGTGTCAGGAAGTTCTTCACATCAAAACCGGATGGGTCAAATTCAACAGAAACATTATTGTCAGTTGTAGGACGACGAATATATAAAAGGTTTTTGATAAATTTAGGAGTGTGAAGAACATTTTTCAGATGTAAAGGAGGAAGAGGATAAGGGAGAGTTTAGTGACATGTACCATGAATTGGAATACTAGAGCCTTTACCAACGATTACATTACAAAAAAAGACCATTATTAACATAAGACGTGAAGTTACCTGATTGGTTAGTCATGTGAGATGTGGCTCTGGTGTCAGCATACCAAGTTTGATTTGGTGGGTTCATTATCATGGTGTGAAATGCTTGCTCGAGATCAGTTGGTGTATAGCTTCCTTCTGATGCAGCATAAGCTTGTTGAGGACGGTTTCCTAGAATACCAGGGCTAGTGAAGGTGGTCTAAATTGCCGAGTTGGGTATGGACAGGGAGGATAAGCCCATGGTGTGTAGTTGGGATATGCCCATGGTGGCGGTCCAGACCATGGTTGAGAGGGACGAGACCCCCGGTTGTATGTTTACTGTGGAGGATTGTTTTTGGTATTACGTCCTCTTCCACTGGAGAACCATCCATGACCTCATCCGTTTCGGCCTCATCTACGCGCACGACTATGGTCTGTTGATTGATGTTTCTAGAAATTGTTTGATTGGTGGAGTCGGGTGTGATCGTCGGAGTTTGAATGAGAGCCGGTGGCTATTGTTGAAACAGCTAGGGATGTGGCAGAATTTCTATTTGTGACAATAGAGGCATCATATTGATATGCTTTTTAGGATTCCTCCATGACAAGTTTGGACCGAAATTCATAAAAATCAGGCAATGGGGTTTTTTGTTGAATGAGCATGGCTAGCCCTTCGTAGCTTTCATTAAGGCCAACAATGAACTGTACAAAAAGTCGTTGATTTGAGACTGGATTTTCGACATTTTCTAGTTGGTCTGCTAACATCTTCATATCTTGACAGTAACAAGAGATGTTGGGATGGTGATCAAGTCTTGTGGAGACGAATTTACTGTCAAGATAGACGACTTGTGTGCTTTGCTTGTGTTGAAAAATGTTTTCAAGGACAGTCCAAGCTTGAGATGCAAAGGTGTTAGGTTTCAGAATGGTGTGTAGAAGATTGTTTGAGATGGTCTCGTATATCCATTGGAGGATGATGGCGTCAAGACGTGACCATGTTTCATATTCAACAACAGCTTTGGTTTTCTCGACCTCAGTAGCTGTAGAAAAAGATGGAGATGAGGAAGGTGGCTTAAATGAAGAGTCGATGTGATTACCAACTTGAAAGGCCCGACAATGGATACGAAATAATTCTGCCCAGGAGGTGTATTTCCCATTTTCCATCTCAAGGGTAAAAGTAATGAAGTTTCAAATGTTGGTTACTATGATAGTTGGGTGGTTCTTGGGATCCATTGAAGAAGAGATGGTTGTTAGAAGAATGGAGAAAATGAACTGGGGCGGCAGAAATGGAGAAGATGGAATTTTAGGGTTTTTGGTATTTAGCTCTAATACCATAAAACACGTTTGTATTTCCCTTGATGCACTACGATACATTTGATGTCAATATATAAAAAGAGCCTATATCTATTTACAGAAATTGTATCAACAATAAATGTGTATAATCTACTTTCCATAACAAACCTTCCTCATATTGAGGAAGGGAATAATCACCGGCGAATACTTTGTCCCTCTCATGGTCTCTGTTCTTTTCCTTGTAGTTGTCTTTTTTTTTCTATATCTCTTCATATTTGTGTCGAGTTATCTATCCCAAACTTTTTACATGCTTGTTGAGGATTTAATTTTGAAGCCATTTGAGCCATGCTGAAAATATGAATACCATAAGTAGCAATTTTAGGCGGTCTGGCTTGATATGACCAACAATTAACCTTATTGTGGTTGGAATCTAAGAGCTTGGTGAAGGAGATCAATCATAAAAAAGCATGGCTGAAACACCGTAAAGTAAATAGATTTATTCAAAAGTTGGAGTGGGTTTCACCTCAATACGCAAGCACATAAGAAAGAAGAAAAACCAAGTGAAAAAGTAAGGTGATTATGGAAAGATTTTCATGCTTTGTACATGTATGAAGAAGAAGCATTGGATTTCAAAAAATAATGTCATATGATGCATACATGCTCTCCAACTCCAAAATATCTCTATTAACATCACAAATATCAAGACCAATCAAATAGGAATAAGAATGAATGTAATTACACCATCCATTTTAGTGTCACCGAATGAAAAGGCATATTAGAACAACAAAAGGAATTGCCAAAATTGTTATTGCCTTCTGTCTCAAAAATTGTTATTTTGTAAGTTTGATGTCAAACTTTGAAGAGAAAGGACGATGAGGGATTTTGAGATATAGAAGGCAATAACACTAAGGATGATGAATCATTAGGATGTTAACATTCTTTCCATCAAAATCATTTCCAAAGGATATATCTATTAGGTGTGTAGACATTTTACTTTTAATGGAAATAATATTTAGCGTTTAGAATTTTTAATCACCCTCGCCAGTTGATTATAATATCCATAAGTCTTAGAGGGAGAGAACACTTAAGAGTCATAACATGTTGAGTTTTATTTATTACTTTTTATTACATAACATTTAATCTCATAATCATATTGTAACATCCCGAATTTCAGGTGCGTCTCTTAAACCTTTCTCCTTTTCCAGGATTGTCAAGTTAAACCCTTACTTGAAATATTAAGGCAAATGAGTACGCTGGGCGTACTGAAGAGTATGTTGCGCGTACTCATGTGCTTAAGTTGGATGTGGACTCGCCTAGGTACGCTGGGCGTAGCGAGCCTATATGCAAACCCTAATTTGTGGCTTGTACACAATAAAAGGAATGTTAAGGCCTTATCCTTAGCCACCATTTTAGAGAGTGAAACCCTATGAGAGCATTTCCTTTGTCCTAAAGCTTGTGTGTGAATGTTTTGAGCTAAAATTGTATGTGTGTGTTAGTGAAGAAGAAGGGGATGTGCTTGTGGAAGCTAGGGTTTGAAGTTCAAGCTTGGATCTGAGTTCTTCAGAGGGAGGAGCTTCACTTAGAGGTAAAAAGCTTAGAAATTTCCTCTTTATTCTGGTTTGGTGTTGCATGGTCCATTTCTAGGGTTTAAGTTCCAAAGGTGGAGGCTTTATGAGCAAAATGGGCTCCATGGACCTAGATCTGTCCCATTTCAGTGTTATGTGTGTTGTAGATCCATAAAAATCCCATCTTGGTCGTCATTAGGGAGTCATGTTTGAGTTATGGGCTTTAAAGTGTTGGAAGGGGAATGATTTGGGTGTTGGTGACTCTCACAGCCATGCAAAGGCTTAAAGTCACCAACTTTATGGATTAAGAGGCTTAGGGGTAGTAGGATCTGGGAGTTGGACGTGTGTCTTAACCGTTTAAGACCCCAAAAGCAAAGGAGCATGAAACTGGGACTTACACGGGGCGTAATCCCAATATGTGCAGCGTAGGGGGTCGCGTTCCCCGATTATGTGAGGTTGCCGGGTACGCCCAGCGTAACCCGAAGAGTTGACTTTTCTTGACTTTTAGGGTTTGGTCAATGTTTGGGTCTTTGAGCCATGAGAGGGGTAAAATGGTATTTTACCCTTCTGAGAGTGCTAAGAGAGGGATTAGTCTATCCTTGAGAGTTGTAATTAGAGTACTTATTCCATGTGATTAGGCGGAGGCTAGACCAGATTTGTGCCGAGTTCGAGATTTACCAAGTTACCCGAGGTGAGTCTTCTTACTATACACTACCTAGAGTGGTATTTATGTGTAGATCGGAGGGTCTTATATGCTATGTGTATGTCTGAGATTATGTGCATTTTGTTATATTTATGCCATATGTTGTATAGACCGGACCGGAGGGTCTAACGATATAGACCGGACCGAAGAGTCCAACGATACAGACTTGACCAAAGGGTCCGACAAGCTATGACGGACCAGAGGGTCCAACGAGCTACGGGACTGGAGGGTCCCACTGAAACACATCGACTGGAGGGTCGTACTGTAGCGTCGAGTGGCATATGTGTTGTATGTGGTATTTTGGGGAACTCACTAAGCATTTATGCTTACGGTGTTTTGTGTTATGTGTTTCAGGTACCAGTGAGGATCGCGGGAAGGCGCCGGCAGGATCAATACACACTATTGGATTTTTTATACATTTTGATCTTGGGATGTGTTTTTATGGATTTGATATGTGATACATCGAGATTTGGGAATATTTATGAATGAAATTACATTTTAAAAAGTGAAAAGTTGTTTTGAAATTTACGTTGTTACATATGTAAATTACATCTTTTTTCCAAGTTAGTTCAAACCACCTAACGTAAATCATCAATAACAATAAAAATATGTTGATTTTCTCTTAAGAATTTTCCACCCCCTTGTCATCTCATCCAAAAGTGATCATTTATGTTGGTAAATCTAACTAAAATTGAACAAATATGATCTAATATATGATCAACATAATATAAGCATGTGATAATCCTTTTAGGATGTAATTCAAGTCGAACCAAAATAACTACATTTAATTTTCATATCTTGGACAAAGATAACATGTCGGGGAACTAAAAATGATACAAGATTGCATGGAAGCATAATGCGGTTTAAGTACTCAAATCATTTTATCATACAAAATGTCTTCATCCATCCAGTATGTTGATAACAAAATTGGAAGGCATACCAAATATACACACATATATTCAAATATGGTTTAGAAAGAGTAAGAGAGACGAAAAAATACAAGTTTATCATTATGCATAACATGAGAAAGAAAACTTGATATCGACTTGAGAGGTGATAGTATTGAACTTGAGTCAAGCTTTCTTTGATACATCTTGTTAGAAATTTAAGGTTCTTGTTCTATAATTCCATAATAAAATTGGAAAATCATCTTTTTGTATGTAAGCTAGGAAGAAAACAACCAATCCAGGGTTCTCAAGTCTAGAAAATAACTAAAATGGTTATAAATCAAGGGACATACCTATGAAACTAAATACAATAAAATCCAGAAGGAAATGAGGATTTTTATGGATGAAACGGCTCTAGGAAATGATCAAATATTTGGTATCTATATATCTTCAATGTATTGACTAATGTTTGAAATATCCGATTTATTGCTCCTAAAACATCATTTGGCACAATTATGATAAGCCTCTAAACATCAATGTTTTCAAATTTCTCAAATAACTTGACATTCATAGCCTAAGTTGTTGGGAATTAATAGCATCAAGTACACAATCAAAAGGTAGCAGAATAATCAAAAAATTACCTAAGTGCATGTGCGTCGTAGAATCTAGGATTTACTAGTTTTAGCAATGTACTTAAAAATCAAACTAAAGAATGGTAGAATACTTACCTTTTGATCCTTAGATCATGTGATGGAACACATAGTATTTTGTATGTGGCTACACAACTATTCTTTTATTAGATATGGTATATTATGTGTAAAAAATATAAGTACCTTGTTATTATTAATAAGATATCAAGTACATTGTTTTATATATCAGTAGAAAAAAATGCAGCTTTTCTATTTAATTAGTGTGGTAGAGTAAAAGTTAGGGGTGAAGAATCGGAAAACATTGACCATATTTGATCATTAGTGGAGGGGAGGGTCTAATCATCAAAGATTCTTCTTAATACCATTAAAAAGGTCATACTGGAAACATATGTCCATCTTTTTCCCTGACCTATAGTAGAAGAATCATCATCATAAAAATGGAATTTCAAGTAATAAATATACACCTACATGAATAATGGAAGTGTGGTTCTCAATTTCTTATTCTTTGGCTATCACATCCTTTTTCAACTAACTAGGTATATTGCAGGCTCTACATGTATCATCAGAAGCGGAAGGAAGATCAAACTTGTGGGCAATTTTCATGTAACATCCTAAAAATCGAACCAAAAAAATTCTAAAAATCAGAGTATAAGTTTACCAAGGTTTTATTCGTAATCGTTAATACTCATGAAATCATATTTTCACAACACATCAACATAATCATAGTAAAAATGTGGAAGCTAATTCTTGTTTTGAAAACCATAACCTAACATAGAAATTTATAAACTAAATGTCGTGCCCCTTCGAGAATGTCCAAATATCATAGTCAAGCTAGCTCCTTGCCGTTCGAACTCAAAGGACATGTAACTAAAAACATAAAGTAGCAAATGTAAGCCTAAGTCTTAGTGAGTAATCATAACACTCGCTCATTATAGAAATCACATGCATTTTTCATCATACACACAGACATCATGTAATAATCATATAATTATACACATAATATATGCTATCATACTTACCCCAGTGAACTAGATTCCCTTTTTGAGAGGCTTTTCTCTAGTTGACCAATATTGATCACTTCCCTTTCTAAGAGGTTTTTCATGATCTTACATCCTTTTAATTCAACTAGATTCCCTTTCTAAGAGGTTATATGGTCTTATTTAACTATATATTTTAGGTCATTATCTTAATATATTTGATTTAAAATGTTATATATAAGATATATGATAGTAAATATGCTTTGAAATATTCATTTACAATTAAAATTAGAGATCAGATGCTATAGGAGAAGAATGGAGCTGAAACGGAAAAAAATGGAGCTAAATTGATGAGCTTGAAACAAAACAACAAAAAGACTTGCTAAATTATAATTGGGATGATGGACCTCTCTTCAGTATCTTGGTCATTTTTAATGACTTGTAACTCTGATTAAGGAGATTCAAGATGTTCTGGAAACTAGACAAAATTTCAGACGACTTTCGAGTTCGTGCGAAATACGGATTCCAGTTACCATGCCCAAGTGAAGGCATTACCATGTCGTGGTGTCTCAAAAATCCCAAAAAATGTCTGCCTTGATATAAGTGTTCGTGCGCAACAAGGAAACTGACCAGTACGATGTGTTGAGACCTCTACCATACTGTGGTGTCGCCGAATCTATAAAAATGTGAGATTTTTAACCCTAAACGAGGGGAAACCTTTGGTAGCCTATAGCTATAACTTTTGCTTCTTTTGGACATCTAGAAACCCCTAGGTTTTGATTTCGAAGCTAGAGATTCGATTGGAGAAAGTATTTGAAGATTCAATCACTATTGGCATCGAGATTTCACTTTGGGTTTGCTTGATGATCGTGTTTTGCAATATTTAGTGATGTTTTTCTGCTTTAGTTTACTGATTATGGTGTAAAAACTTTTACTTTCACTAGATGTAGATGAACCTTTTTTAAGTATGTTTTGATTTGGTTTGTAGGATTATGTGATTTTGGTTAATACTTGTGTTCGATTGAGCGCTTTACCTTTCATGTTAAAGGTATGACTTTTATTGCCTATTGTTGAGTTAAGTGTAGTTAAGAGGACCAATCTAATTACATTAACTTGAATCTTATTTAGTTTATGACCATTAAACTCTTAGGACTAAAGATTGATAATCCTAGGGTTAGGTAATATTAATTGTTGACTTTGACTGTGTTAGAGAGTATTAGTTATCCATGCAATGTTTCGATTGATTGTCATGACCATTGACAAGAAATCACTAGATCATATCTTTCATAGTTCGAATATATTTAATTAATTATGTGTTCACTAATTGCATGATATTTGTGTTGGTTGTTCATTAATTATTACTATTAGGAATTCCGACCAAGATAACTGGTCATATTATTATTCTATAATCAACTTAGTAATCCATTTCAGTTCTAATGAATCAAACATAGAAACTTGGGGGATTCGTATTCTAGTGGAAATACTTATTATCTGTTGTTTTAGTTTGGTTCTTTACTTCGTTTGTTTCATTGAGCGTTAAAACCAGTTTAATTTAGTTTAAACACCCCCTTTTTTACTTTACTATTATTAATTTAATTAACATTTGAATTATTTGATCTAAACCATTCACGTTTCCCTAGTGTTCAACACCTTTTTTTTACCACAACCATAATACTATATGATTAGGTTCACTGCCTAGTGTGTGTATTAGTTTAGGCGTGATAAATTAGTATTTATAAATTTAAAACCAGTGCATAACAAACAGATCAAGTTTTTGGCGTCATTGTCGGGAAAAGGTTGCGTTTAGTTCATACTCTTTATTTTGTTATTAAATTTTGCTTAAAGTTTAATTTTCTAGTTTTCTAGTTTTGTATTTTTATTTAAATGGATACGATTAATTCTATTCTTGAGCATGAGCTACAGGCACAAGATGGTCTATTTGATCCAAAAAAAGATTTGGAGGAGTTAGAAAGATTACAAGCAGAAGACTTAAGAACAAGAACAAACTGAATTGTAGGGGCCACGTCATGGTTTGATCAGTACCACGTTGTGGTCCATTGTTTGTCTAGATAGTGTTTCAAAACATGGGGTGATGATTTTGTCTTTGGAGAGAGTTCTGATGTGCAATCCATTTCTGATGAGTGTCCAACCGTTTCTAACCCTTGTCAATTTTTTGGAATTTTATTGATGCTCGCTCGATTGGCCGATTTTCGAAATGAGGAGTCAAATTTTACGAATTGGTCCAAAAAGAGTATTTAATGAAACAGATGGATTGACAACGACGCTATTAGAAGTTTATTAAGTTGTGAGTCCACCTTAAGACTTGCATAAAAAGAAGCGCTTATCATGAGGCAGCCTAATTTTTTTTTTAATTTTCTTTTTCTTTTTGTTAAGTTTGCATTTTCTTTTTCTTTTAGTTTTTATTTTTATTTTTATGTTTTTATAAAAGTGCTTCAGATGATTCTTACTTTTATTGCAAGCAAATTTCTAGTTAAGGAATTGATGATGGGAAAAAAATTCAAGAGTGGGGTGATTAGTACAAAGAGAAGGCAAGAGACATGACATACAAATAAGTGTGGGGTGCACATTCAGTGACGAGCAAACCGAGGAGTCTGTTATATTTTTGTGCTACATAAGTGGAAGAAACTAATACGAGAGACTTGTCAAGAGACTGATCATCTTCCGACTGGTCGATTCATTCAGCGGTGAATAATTTATTTTTTTGCGAAGTCATGCCACGAACCTACCTAACCCGCCACCGGTGAACACCGTACCGTGGTGGTGGTTTTACCGATGGTGGCCTTCTACCATTGGTTTTGAATTTGTGACCGTTTGAGGGATACTAGGGAAGGGAACGTTGCCAACGGTCAAAAACGACTATTTTGGCAATTTTCGTTTTTTTAATCTACTATATATACAAACCAAATTTCCAAGATTTAACCACACTATACACTCTCAACAAACATTTTTCATTGAAAATGTCTTCCAACAATCCAAACTCTTCCAAACAAAATGCTCCAAACCAAAATCTTAACAACTCTTTCACACTTTTAGGCTACGGTCTATCATCACCACCACCTTACCGGCCACAAATGGATGGTGTTCCTAGCTATTATTCACAATTCCAAATGTCCCAACAATTCTATTTTCAATCTCAACCTCAAACCCAACCATCTCAAATCAAATTTCCATCCCAACCGCCATTCACACATTCAACCAAATTACCTCCTGATTCCGAACACAAACACTAACCTCAACAACAAAAGAAAGGGAAGCCTGATTTGAGAAGATGGTCACAAAAAGAAGAAGTTGAGTTAACAAAGGCATGGTTCGACATATCTGAAGACGGTGGCACAAGAAAGGGTCAAAATCATGATCAGATTTGGTTTCGTATCACAGAGCGATTTTGTAAGGGAATGGGTTGAAATCCAGATTATTGGACCTCCAACCAATGTAACTCCAAATGGAATCTTATGAACAAATTCATCACACAATGGAATGGAATTTACACAAACTTTGAAAAGCAATGGGCTAGCATAGAAAGTGAAGCGAGTTTGTTGAAAAAAACACATGCTACATGCCAAGATGATATGTTAAAGCCTTTTAAGTTTGTTCATGTGCAGGAAGTTGTCAAAAGAAGCATTAGGTAACGGGAACTTGCCACACATGAAGAAATTGCTAATCCGCCAAAAAGAAGCCGGACATCTTCATATTTGAGCTCACAACAAGTCTCATCGAATGGTCACGTAGACGTTAATCTTAATGATGATAACGACGACATCGAAAAAATATGCCCGCCTCTTCCTCCAATGCGAAGGGACAAAACAAAAGCTCAAGCAAAAGGAAAAGGGAAAGCGACATCTTTAAATTCTTCAGTTGGAACCGAACGGTCAGCTAGATCGGAAGAAATGAAGACACAAATGGCACAACTGAATTCAACTTTGAAGAGACATGCATATGGCTAAAACCGTCTGATTCACTAAGTATTCGTTGTTAATGCAAATTGCGAGACACCTCGAACCCAAAGATCAAGAGACGGCTAAAGCGGTGAAGTAGTCGATTCGCGAAAAATATAAGCTAAATCACAAATGAAATTTCGATGTTACGGTTTTTTTAATAATTTTTCACTTCACGTTTTTTTAGGTTTTTAATGTTATTTTGTAATTTAATGTTATTTTTTTATTTTTAGGATTTCTAAAATGTAATTTTTAATTTTAGTATGGTTTTTAAAAAAGTTCTTATTTTTTTTCGAAAAAAAACTCATAGGCAAACCATTTACCACACCCCAGTCCATAGATGAAAATAATAAAAAAAAAATAATAAAAAATAAAAAACTGTGAAAGTTGATGTGACGCTTACGTGGCACCTTTTTACCATTGGTAAAAAAGACACCACACCCCTTAGCCTAAAACAAACTACTCATAATTTTATATATGAACTAGACGAATGCCCGTGCGTTGCGCATAAACACTTATATAGTTGAAGTATTTATAAATATATGTTTTTTTAAATATAGCATTAATGTTGTTAAATTTGATATAATAATTCATACATACTAAATTGATAGAATATTGATTATTTTGAATTATGTGATAATATATACATCTGTTATAATTGCATAATCTCAATCGTTTGAATGACTTCTATCCGCGAGTTACAGATGAATAAAATTAAATATGATATATGGTTTAATGTTATTTATAGTTGTTGTTATTGTTAATTAATTTTTTAAAATTTATTTGCTTAATGTTTGAATTTCTATCATTATAATTATTTAAAACATCAAACATTATTTTTGATTTTAAAGGTAACACTATAATCATTTATATAGAGATATTTTTAACTATTGTTATTGTAATTTATTTTAAGCTACTTATTTGAAACTTTTAACGATTATAAAAATATCTTTAGGAAATATTTTAGTTAAATTGAGATTACAATTTAGTTTTTGCATTTATCACTTTTAACTATATACAAAATATTCTTTGGTTTTTTAAGTGGAATTGAAATTTATATTTAAGGTGACATTGTAATATTATATTTAAATTAAAAATTTAAGTATTTTGTCCAAACTGTTCAAAAGTTGTAGCTTTCAACTGATAATGGTTTACATACAATAACATATTAAATCTAATAAATTAAGTATAATATATGTTAAAAGTTAAAGACATAACTTTATAAGTAGAAGTAATATATTATTTTAAAATTGAAATTTAGTATATTTATGATTACACTTTAGGTTTGATATTTATTTAACATTGTAAACCAACTTATGATCATTATTAGAAAGACACTGCAATTAATCACTTTTAACTATTTACAAAATATTTTTTGGGTTGTTTAAGTTAAACTAAAATTTATATTTAAGTTGAACCTGTAATGTTATATTCAAATTAATAATTTAAATATTTTATACAGATTGTTCCAGAATTGTATCTTTAAAATGATAATGGTTTACATCCAACAATATATTAAAACTAATAAATTAAGTATAATATGTTAAAAGCTAACAAAACATAACTTTCTAAGTAGAAGTAAAGATATTATTTTAATATTGAAATTTAGTTTATATATGATTACACTTTAGGTTTGATATTTATTTAACCTTATTAAGCAAATTATAATTATTATTAGAAAGAAATTAGAAAGTTATGAGAGTTTCAAATAATATGGTGAAAGTAAAAATGCATGAGAGTTTCAAATGAATATGGTGAAAGAAAAAATGTTTCCTTTATAATATAATATGATATGATATGATGATATATTCTCATAATTTATGTAATTAGATTTAGTTATTTATATTAAATGTAAGCATTTATAACAATATTTCTCATAATTAATTATCAAATGTCATTTAATGTTTTGTTTATATATGAATGATTTTGATGATTATAAATTCGACTTCTGTGTGGTCAAAATATATTTATAAATCGCATCTTAGAATTCAACCATGAAGAATATCTCCGTTGTTGTTGCGGTATTTGTGCTTATGAGCTTCCTTGCTATTGGTATTTTCCCTTTTAAAAATTTCAACTCTAAAATCAAAAATTTTGAATACTAACTATTTATATCTTTAAAAAATCATCTAGTGTATAAATTTTGAGTTGAATGTTTCCAAATGCTACTTCATAAACAAGGTTTCAGTACTCGGCAAACATAGTTTAGGAACTTGTTATTGAAGTTATATGTAATGATGGTTTACATATATATATTTTTTTAACAACGGATCATTACAAAATTAAGTCTGTATGATTGTCTACATATTCTTATCCCTTGTACATTTGAAAAGTATAATTTTGTAGCTATAAAATAACTTTTAAAATTTTGTGATTAGGCAATAACATATCGATCAAAACTTTAATGTGTTTGTGTGATTACAGGATGCAATGCTGAATTATGCTACAAAGACAAAAAAATAATACCAGGGTTTTGCACGGACTCTAAGTGCTATAACACATGCAAATCTTACTATGGAATAGGAGCTTCAGGACATTGTAAAAATTTCTTTACTTGCCGGTGCTTAATGCAATGTGATAATTAATGTAATAAATAATGTTCTTTTATAAAATGACCCCTCTAGAAAAAAATAATTCTAACAATCTTTCTAGTTATTTTGTTCTTTATTTTTATTTGAGAAGATACTAAGGAAAATGATTTTATCTCCCCCGAGCTAAACTAATATGTTGATGTCTTTAGTAATATAAAGATATTTTTTAATAGCTATTTTGCTTCAATTTTGTTATCTACAAATGCAAACAAAAATTAAAAATTAAAATTTTTTTTTTTGAAAATATAAATAACGAAAATCATATTTGAAAATTTTTTTCTCGAAAATTTTCAATTGTTTTGCATTTTAAAAATATTTTTTTTATCTAAAAGAATTAAAGCGATCAATGGCAAAAGGAGGATTGTAGACTTTACAATGGACACACATGCAGCAGATTATAACAAAATCCATTTCATTTTTTTAGTTTATTTTTTTAAGCCATGTTTATTTTTTTTGTAAACCGAATATACCATTCTTCGTGATTTTTCCTCATCTTTCCATAAAGATCTATATTGATATATAAAAAATGATTTTTCTTTTTCAAAAAACTCACTTCATTTTCTTTGTTTGTTGAAAAATTAAGGTCTTTTTTTTTGTAGAAAAAAATTAACAAATATATCAAAATTCATATTTTTTTTTGGTATTCTTTAAATATATATATATATATATATATATATATATATATATATATATATATATATATATATATATATATATATATATATATATTCATATTCATGTTAAAAAAAATCAAAATTTTAGTTCAGATTCACATTGTAAACCTGTTCAGATTCACAGTGTGAATAATAGTAAATTAGATTCACAATTTGAATAAATCCATTTATTGATTTTACAAAACTAATATATAAGTAATGAAAACGTTAAAATATTATAAAACTAAATTAAATATATTTTGATTCATATGTAAATTTAACTAAGTTAATTTGAGGATGATCAAATAGTTGAAGTAGTAAGTCAAATTCACATTGAAATATATTTCGATTCATTGGTTTTGATGTTTATTAATAGAGTACAAAAAACTAATATTTTTGGTATAATTATTTTTTTTGAATTAAAATAAATTTAAATATTGAAAAAAAATAAAAAAAATTAAGTGAACAGCGGTTATATTCGATTTATTTTTCAATAAAAAATATGGCATAAAAAAATTAAACAAAAAAAGAGTTCGATTTTTTTTGGTAAAGAGATGAATTTTTTTGTACAATCTGGTGTGTGCGTCCAATGTACAAGTGTGTGTGTGTCTACATATATATATATATATATATATTGAACCTCACTTATATATATATATATATATATATATATATATATATATATAAGACAAGTCTAATTTTGTGATACCGTGAGACCACCGTTTTCTAATGAAATATTCTAATATTCTGCTATTCAAAAAAATATTATATATATATATATATATATATATATATATATATATATATATATATATAATATTATGGTATTCTAAAACAATATTTTTAACACATATTACATTGAAATATTCTAAAAGCATATAATTTTAGAATATCATAAATATTATATTTTTTACAAAATTAGAGTATTAGAATATTTAACTAGAAAAAATTGGTCTCACGGTCTCACAAAATTATGTCTGTATGAAATGAAAACCTTTATATATATATATATATATATATATATATATAGAGAGAGAGAGAGAGAGAGAAATGTTCATTTCAAACCATACAAATTTTGTGAGACAGGTGGACGCGATCTTTGTCACACATTTTATAGATTAAAAAATTATAAATTGCAAAAGAAAAGGAAAATCCAATTTTTTTTTTAAATATTATTTAATTTATTTAATTTATCAAAAAAAATATAATAAAAATAATTTAAATAAATAAATAAATAAATAAATCACTGTTTTTTTTTTCGAAATATGGTTGAAATAGTATAATAGAATTTTACACTATAAATAATCAAATCAATTTTTTAGAATGTTAAAATATTCTTATATTCTACTAAATTTAGTTGATATGTTCAAATATTATAATATTCTACTTGAATTGTTAGATTTGTTAGAATATTTTAATATTCTATTAGATTTTTTTGAATATTTATAGTTTAATATTCTAGTAGAATATTTTTACATTCTAAAAATTCAATTTAAATATTTATAGTATAATATTCTATTATAATTTTTCATATATATATTTTGAAAAAACAGTAATTTATTTATTTATTTATCTGGATAAATTAAATTATGAAAATAATATTAAAATTTTTTTTTCAAAAATTTTCATTTCTTTTGCATTTTAAAAATATTTTTTATCTCCAAAATGAATTGCTAAGATTACGTCCTCATGTCTCACAAAATATGATCTTACATGAACCTAACCATATATATATATATATATATATATATATATATATATATATATATATATATATATATATATATATATATATATATATATATATATATATATATATATATATATATATATATATATAAAAGAAAAAATATAAATTAGAACCCAAAACAAATCTGGACCAGTTATTTTTTTTCACAAAAATCTCATGTGTAACGAGACGACAAAGAATATAATATTCATGTGTGAATATTAATCACTACCAGTGGGTCACATATTTCTTTTTACCACAAACCCTCCAACGTATCTGCACAACAAACGTTGCGCAACAGATGAATGTAATGTTCATATATGAACAAGTATATGCAAATTTTCAAGGGATTATTCATATATGTATTTTATATGTTTCGTCGTCCCGATACGTTGGAGCCCTTAATCGGAAGATTTGCAATCTGCGAGAATATACTTACCTTTATGTTCACATATGAATATTACGTTTCTTCGTCATACCAGTATGTTGAAGGGTTTTGCGGAAAAAAATATATTTATCCCGGTGGTGGTTGTGTTAGTTGTGGTGACGGTGGTTTATATTCACATATGAATATTAAGTTCCTCCGTCGTATCGATACGCATGAAGGTTTTGCAACAAAAAAAATATGTGGCTCATATTTCTTTTCATTTTTATTTCATAATTGTTCTCATATATATATATATATATATATATATATATATATATATATATATATATATATATATATATATATATTCTTGATAGAAAAATGTGGTCTTAAGCATAACACGTTGCCACAAAATCGATCTTGTCTAAGTCTTTTAGGTCATAGAACATTCCATGCACTTATACCAATTAAGGGGTATGATGGTTTTTTTCCTGGTTTACCGTTAAATCATAAACAAAAACATCAACAAACATTAAAAAAACATCATCATTCAAGATAAGTAAACTTACAAAGATAGGAGAATCGACCAAAGTTGTATGTGCAGAAGCAGCTTCAGAAGGTTTTTTTTTTTTTTAAATACTAGAAGAGAGATAATATAAAGTGCAGGAAAATCAGTGGCAGAACCATGAATTTTGATATGAGTGTACAAACATTATCAATATATATTATATGTAGTTATCCAATATCGGGCATTTAAAAACATGTGACAATCTCTTTAGTTGGGGGTACAATAACATGAAACATGTTTACAAATAATATTTTTTATATATAAAACAATTTCTTGGAGGTATTGTATTACCTCCAACGCCCCATCTAGCTCGGCCACTAGGAAAGTTACTAGGAATGTAAGAAATAATCTAAGAGAATCGCAAATAGATTATTTAGAGAGCCAAAGAGATAACACCAAAATTTTCTTCTATTATGAATGCTTAATGATTTTTTAAAACGTGTTATGCCCTTTTTATAGGCAAAGAGTAGTGTATATACAAAAATCTAACCTTGACATGTTATCTAAAGTTACAAGATGTGTAAAATAATTATTCTTTCCTACATTATTCGATGGTTACATGAAAGTTACAAAAGCATAAACCCATTATTCGATACGACAAAATTCTAAAGATATTATCACAAATGGTCCTTGAAAATTTTCTAACCTGTCTCTTTGCATCACTTGTTGTAGAATACTCTTTATTTTTAAAGTCTTGATGAGTACTATCAGTAGAGACCAGTGAACCTGGATCTGTGTCAAGTTGTTCTTCACTATTAATGATATCTTCTAATCTCAATAAGGTGTCTCCTTCACCACTGAATGGTAAGAGCATATGCTAATTTTGATGAAACCAAATTTGAATATAATGTCCTTCCGCTAATAATTTATAGTTTTCCCAATAAAAGCCTACCGGTATCAAATGTGTTTTTTGTGTCATGCTAATATCTTCTTTTGATGGATTCTGTAAATTTGCAAAATTTATCTCTTGTTTGCATGATAATATCCGAAGATATCCATGTTACACTGCTCTTTAGGTGATGAAGATTGTTTTTCTAGCAGGCCTATATGTATACTCGTCTGCTACTAGAAAAGATGAAAAAAGATTTCACCCTCGGACTGATGCTGTGGGAGGCAATGTTTCTGGTTTTTAAGGCTAAACCAGAAACATATGTATACTCGTCTGCTACTAGAAAAGAAGACTTTTTGTTCTACTTTCAAGGCTAAACTCTAAGTAATCAATCATTCCATTATGATAAAAATTGACGATTTATTCTTCTGGCATATCTGTAATCTTTAGATTTATTTGTAGGAGTATGGGGGTATCTTCACCTTCATCATTTAGCCTTTGAACCACTGTAACTCCTTTGTAGTTAATATCTTAAAAAGCAATCTGCATAATCATTTGTTGTAATTTATATATAATTGATGGGAAATCTATAAAAAAAAAATTGGGATACCATTTGCTCAAATTCCTTGAATTGATCGAGTACTGGCTTCAAAGTTTGTCTCCAAGGACGATCTAAAATGAGAGCTTTAAAAGGGATTTTGACACTGTATATATATTTTAAGACTGTTGCTCAGTTATTGAAAATTCCAATTTTTGTGCCCCTGATGATACCATAATGTGTGAATTTTTTTTCTTTTGTTTCTCAGGGATCATTTGTGACTGTTTATGAAAATAAAAACTTAAAGCATTGAGAATTTGAACTTTAAATGTCGAAGCTTGTGGAACTGTCTGAATATGCCATAAGTTGTCTAACAAGAATTGCTGGTCTTTTGTCAAGTTTACTCCTATCATGAGCCTAAACTTTTTGCGTTCATCAAAGCAAATTGGTAAAGTGCAATTACCAAAAGCTCTAACAGCTTCTCTGTTATGTGTATATTGTATATTTTTTGAAGATTCTTTCCAATAATATCCATGTTGAATATTCTGGGGAAGATCCATTTGAGGTCTAGATCCTTGAAAGAGATTATGATTATATGTAGTATTCTCTATGGGAAAATACGGGCAATAGTAAAAAAATAGGGGGTATTTTCAAAATATAGACACAAAAAATTGGATTTCCGGATATAGACATGGATTCCGCGGAGCTCCGCGGAATCTACTGTAGCTCCGCGGAATCGCAAAATCGTAAATAAATCAATGTATTAAAAAAAAACTCAAGATCCATTATGCGGAGGTAGATCCGAGGAATGAAACTTCATTTTTTTTTCACATCGATTCTTCGGGGTTTATATTCATTCCCATACTAATTATTTTCAAGAAAAAAGATTATCATACTATCATAATCTTTTCTTGAAAATAATTAGTTGGGGAGTGAATATAAACCCCGAAGAATCGATGTGAAAAAAGAAACTAAAGATCCATTCCTCGGAGCTACCTCGCGGAATGAGTTCATTCCTTGGAGGTAGCTCCGCGGAATGGATCTTGAGTTTTTTTTAATACACTAATTTATTTACGATTTTGCCATTCCACGGAGCTACAATAGATTCCACGGAGCTACCTCCATGGAGTGCATGTCTATACCCGGAAATGTTCATTTTCATGTCAAAAATTTGAAAATATCCTCCATTTTTTTTGACTATTTCCGATATTTCTATTCCTATATAAGGAATCGAGTGTTGTTGTATGGGTTTGTGTGGATATTCCGTTTTTACTATTGAATCCATCAATTTTTCTGTTGATGATGCATTTCTTTCTTCATGTGAAGAAATGCTCATGGAAGGAGAACTCCTCTTTTGATGTGTAGGATGTATTAATTTGTTTTTTCCTTTGTTATGACTAGCCATCTGTAGAAAATAATTTGTTAATATTTTGTGACATCTCCAAAATCATGGCCAGAAAAGACCGGTTTCATTTATGTTTTTAAAATAATTTTAGAGTAAATCCATTGATTTAAAAGAGTTGCGAAATTTGTTCCCAAAACTAAAATATGATAAAATAATATTTACCAAAACATTTCATAACGGAATGCATTTTCATTAGATATCAAAACTCGGGATGTCATGTTCCGATACAGACCAAAAAGAATAAACGAAAAATTACAAGTCCTACAACATTTATATACAACTACAAGCTTATAAACAAAATAACTTGATGATTTATCCATCTTATGCCCTCACGCCACTTCCTGTAATACAAATAAACTGAGTGAGTCAGGCTTGGGGGCTTGGTGAGCATATAAGGTTTTCATCCCACAATAAATAATTATATTTAAATTCACCAATCAACAATAACCCAATTACCCATTCCCGTTATCCTCACTTTACTGCAAGGGGTTTCCTAACTAATAGATGTCCTAAAGGCAACCATGAGGGGGGTAGAGTACACCGGTGAACATCAAGCCCACAACACCTACAAGTTATGAACCTGCCAGCGTTCCATAGGACAGTCTAGAAAGAGTCCGTGGTCATCATCCATACTCCACTAGATGACTAGATCAACTACAACATCAAGGCCTCTCATTATTTTATTTCATCACACACCCACTATCTACCCATGTTCTACCCAACATCTTTGTAGATAAAAATATAAATATATATACAACATAAAACATGTATAAAACATTCAACCGATACTCATTTCAAATAACACATAACATATAAACACATAGCATATATTTTATGGAAATACTTTGTATTTATGTGTTAGAAGAAAGTAACTACATACTCACTTGATAAGACGATGATCGGACAACACCTCGTCTATTAAAATAATATTCTTTGCGGAAACCGGGATGTTTCCTTAAAAACCGGGCTTCACGCGAGCAGATCTTCGGCTCGAAAACTATTTTTCTCGGGATCTTTGGGGCTTCGGGACTTGCTTCGGGTCTCGAGAATGATACCGGGGCTTCGGGGGTAAAGCTTACATGTAAAACGAGGTAAAACGGGAGAGAGAGAGAGAGAGAGAGAAAGAAAGAAAGAAATGAGAAACCAAATTCGGCAGCCCACGACTTCTATTTATAGGGGCTGAAACCCCGATTTACGTTGGGCGTAAGTTCTGATTACGCTAAGCGTAATGCCTCTACAAGCAGTACGCTAGGCGTACTCTTCAGATCAGACCAAATGCGTCATGGCTTACGGACTCATGCACTCGAGTCTCGGGTAGGGTCGACATGGCCCATTTCAGTTCATGCATACGGGTACGTTGGGCGTACTCCATTACACTTAGCGTACACCGACATACCAAACTTCAAAATTGCATAACTTTCGCATACGAGCTCCGTTTTCGACGTTCTTTATGTCTACGCGTAGGTGAGACTATACTCTACAACTTTCGTTTAGACTTCATCGGCTAATTTTGATTTTATTTTTATTATATTATTTTTAGTAGGCCGGGATAGGAAAACTCCGTTATAAAATCATAACTTCTTCACCCGACGTCCGTTTTCGTCTGTCTTTTTACCGTTGGACTACGAATGACGAGATTTTCGATTCTCATTTAGATTGTTTCGGCCAAATATCACTCTATCTCAATTTCGAGATTTAGGTTGTATACCGCTAAGTCGAAACTTAGAAAAATCATAACTTCCTTATATGAAGTCAGATTTGGACATTATTTTTATGCACGCTCTCGGTTTAACGTATTCTACTACTTTCGTTTAGATCACTAAGGCTAAATATCGCTCTAACCTAGATTCACTTTTTACGTCATTCAACGTCGTGCAAGTTCTGTCGCGAAACTTCGACAGGTCATAACTCTTTCATTATAACTCGGATTTCATCATTCTTTATCTCTCCAGAATCCTTGTTTCGACCGCTACAACTTCCTTCATAAATATCAAGCTTATCTCTTACTTTAGTTTTGACGCTTATTTTGTTCTTAATTCATTAAATTATAATAATTAAGCAAATAAACACATAATTCACATAATACACAAATATTTCATCATTATTACTTCAAAAAGAGTTACAAAGGTCAACCTAGAGTATCACATCATCATTAGTGCCTAGCCTAGAAACACGGTCGTTACATATTTCTAGATAGCATATCAGCTATTCCATTATTTTCTCCTTTTATGTTTTCAAAATTTATTTTATATCCACTTCCTTGTATTGTATTTTGTAAATTGATCCACCGTGTCCTATTTATTTTCTTACTTTGTTCATTTTTAATAAAACGAACTATAGCTTCACAATCTGTTCTAGCTGTAAATTCTATATGTAAAAATATTTTAAATTTTTCTAAAGCATTTTTTAAAGCTTTTATCTCGTAGTCTATAGAAGTTCAATTCATTCCTATCTTATCAAAACTTCCACTAGCATATGAGCATATTTTTTTTGTATCCTTTAGGCTATATTTATCAGATTTACAAAGGAGAACGTCTCCCCATACTTCTTTGCATCCATCAACCTCTATTATTATGTAATTAGTGATTAATGGTTGTTGAAACAAAATAGATCGATAGATTCAGAACAGTAAAGAATCAAAACAATAAGAGCAATGATCGAAGTTATGCTTAATGATTAAAAATCAGTTCCTTAGAAGAGTTCGACTAGAGCTTCTCTATAAAGACAAAGTAGAATCACAAGAACGATTAACCCTAATACAATAAATGCTTGCAATACTTATAGCCTAACCCTAGCATCATAATGACGGATGGACAGGCCCAATCCGTTTAATAAAGGCTAATTACATACAAAGTAAATTTGACACAATACAAGAAATAACCCTACAATCTCTCCCTTTTGTGTCAAATAAGGAAGGAAATTCTTCACTGTTGTTGGAGCTTCTGAACCTTGAAGAGTTTCGACATTAAACCAAGAAAAGTGTTGCGAACCACGACATACCATTCGATCATGTCTGTGAAGCACTTCTTAGCGGCAGCATCATTCGCTTTGCATTGCTCAGTTATTCCCTGTATGTAGTTCAGACAAGATGTAGAATAAAGATGCTTTTCTGATAAAGAGAACAAGCACCTCTGAACATTCGTACCATGTCTAACACTCTATTGAAATATATGGTGGTTTTCGAGGCCAACAAAATAAATAACCCTAAATATTTTACACTAAAATAGTGTATAGTGGTAAAGGGGTCGAATCCACGGAGATTGGTTCAATTTATAACTCTATGAAAAATCTCTTTGTAAAAATACTTGTAAAATAACAATAAAAATAAAATGGGGGGGGGGGGGGGGTTGTTTGGTTCTTTCGAGTGTTTGACAAAAATTAAAACTAGCTAGGATGAAAATATGACAAGTAAACTAGTAAACGATTGGATTAAATTCAATGAAGTGGAATTGGTTGGTTTTGGGGTACACCTCATGGATGATATAATTGACTTATCATTAGACTTAATGGAATAACACTTGTGAATTGGTTTAACTTGGCTATAGCAATTCATAAGCACAAATTGCCTCAACTCTTCTTGGAAATGAAAATGGTTAGAGGAGCTCTTAACACATTTCCTTAATTGAAGTCACAAAATCAATGAAGCATAAAATCTTGTGAAAATCAATTAGCTTTAAGTTGTAAGAGTTACCAAGTCCAAAAGATAATCAAATGCTTACATTATCATTATGGAGAAAAAAATTTCCTGCAATTAAGCTCAAAAGACTAGAAAGCACCCGGTAAAGGAGAAAAATGACAAAAAGAGAAAATATGCATGAAGATTGACTAAAATGAGATGGTTTTAACTAAAAATAAACTATGAAAAAAAGTAATAAAAACGAAACTATCAATATCACGCTCCAATTATCCTTTTGGATTTTGCCAATCTTCATCTTCGTGATATCCTTCGGAGCTTCTTTTGGCAACACAGTGGGTTTCTTTCGAAGTACAACCGCAATCTCCACATCCATTTTTCCAATTTCTTGAATATAGGAGACCAACATCCTTTTCAGATGTGCCACAATTGGTTCGAATTTCTGTTCATCTTTTAACAAGAGATTTAACAAAGAAATCCAATTGTATGGCTTAAGGCACGACAGGTCTGCGAGAGTGAATTCAAAGACTAAACTCCCAGCTTCTGGGACAGCCTTGAATCGAGCATTGATGAAGCTTTTAGTTTCAATCGGACCAAAGACATTCACAACAGTTATCTTCTTTGAACTCCATGTCTGATACTAAGGTTTTCCGTGTTTGAGATAAAACGAGAACAACATTTGATTAACATTATTGTCTAAAAATGGAGCTTTCTCGATCTTGTCAAAATAGCAAAACAGAAAAGCCTTCGGAGTTTTTGGAAAGTCAAGCTGTGATTCCGAAGTGTTCTCCAATTCAAATGAAACAACTGGCTCTAACTAGTAAACACTTGGATTATCAATGGCCATGTTCAGATTCCGCTCCATGGTTCAAGGAGGGAAGAGAGCCTTCTGTGTTTCATGGGCAACTTGTGCATCATGAAGCTCCTTTTCACGAGCCTCAACTTCATTCGCAACACGATTAAGTTCATCCAACTCTTTGTCATGAGATTTTCTTTGAAGCTTTGCCCCTTCATCCTCCTTTTCTTCATCATCATCAACATCGATCAATTTTCCTTTTCCTTTAGATCCAGAATCTTCATTAACCTTCTGATCTTTTGATTTCGGCTGTGGCTTTTGTTCGTACTCCCCAAATTCATCAACTGGTTTCTTGGGTTCTTCACCACTAGACGCCATCTTAGCTTCTCCCCCTTGTTTTGGAAGAGCATCCGATTCTGAAACACCTTCAATACGATTAAGCATGGAGAATATTGATATGAGTTTTTCTGCAAGATGTTGTCATATCGAGACCGTGAGCAACAAATCACGAGTCTCTACAAGATTGTGCAAGTAAAGATTGACATATGTGACACAACTTTTAAGAACAACTTTTTGGGACTTTAAATCATCGATCTGTTGGTTGTCATGAGATAACTTCATAGAAAAGACTTTCGTTTTTTCGTCTTCACAACAAGTTGATCCATGATGTTATTCTCTATATCCAGATCCGCCTGGAGCTTCTCAATTTTGGAGACGATGGAGGCACTCATCTCAGCATTGTCAACCCTCAGGTCAGTGCAAACTTTCATCAATGATTCTTTTTCATGGTGAAGAGTCATTCTGAGACTCGTAATCACCTTGTTCGCAGCTTCGGTATTTTTGTCAGAGGTACTCCGAAAATCCGCCATAAGCTGAGTAACATCATTAAATAGTTTTTCGACTTTTTTAGTCGTTTCAAGAACAGTTCTCTCCGAGTTTTCAACTGCCTTCGTCGACTCAGCAAGGATTTTGGCATGTTCCTTCGTCAAAGTCTCAATTAGGGCATTGTGAGACGCAAGAGAATACTCGTTGTTTGATGAAGCTTTGGATGACTCGAGCAGAGCATCCAACCTGTCATTGAGAATTTTTTTAATGGACTTTGGTCATGGGATCTTCCTCATCATCACTAGACATTTGAACAGTGAAGGGGCTAAAATGAAAGTCTTGAAAATCATCCCGATCATCACCAAAAATTGTATCAGAATCATCGGTTCTTAAAGGTGAGATTGGGGTGGAACTAGGACTGATAGTAACACCAGAAGCACCTTCCCCTGTATCATACATGTTGATAGTCAATTGAGGTGAACTCGTGGTTGTGGTTGCATCAGTGTAGAGAGGAGTGGAATGGGTAACAAATATTTGTTGCTGCGAAAACCTAACATATATGTTTGGACATGGAGATATTGTGATGGATGTAGTGAGTGGAGTAGAAGTAGTAGTAAGAGAAGGTGGAGGAGAAGGAATATTAAAGAAATCATTTGTCATTGGAACAGAAGTTGGCATTAAAAAATGATACCTTCGCAGTCTGAGTAGGAGATGGTTCCGAGACCATTCGTTCTGAAACCATGTATTGTGAAGTCACTATAGTGTCGTCCATTACATGCTGAAGATTGTCTTCTCCTCGCAAATCCGAAACTGTCTGGGAATGTGAATCTTCTTGAGCGACTAGTGAAGGAGATCATGGTTTGCGAGATGCCTTCTTTACTTTCTTTTTCGGATTCTGATCTGGTTCGGAAGGACCAACTTTCTCCTTTCGTTTTCCTCCCTTTTTAGGCTTGTTTGATTTTTCAAGTGCCCTGCGTATCTCTTCAAGCATAGGTCGAGGACTTGAACCAGGATTTTCACGATACTCATTGATTAGCACATATCTGCTGGAACTCGGATTAGCATAGCTTCCGGAATGGATCCCAAAAAGTTGAACTTAGCAGGATCGGACACAATAAAGTTTGAAGTGTGGAAAATAAGAATCACTACTATTACAGAATGATCTACCACCAGAACGTTGAGGCGAGTAATGGCCCTCTTGACGATAATAGACCAGAACCGTGCACAGGAAATCTCCGAGTGCCTGGTGGTGTAGAGGGTGCTCTGAACTAGATGTGTCCATATAATCGAACCGTAATCAATGTTTATGCCAAAGTACAACCCATAGAGGATTGTGCAGAAAAGCTTATTGGTGCTGTTTGAACTAGTAACTCACTTTGAGAAGCTCTTGAATAGGAGAGTGAAAAGCCCATTCCACATTGGAGGAATGTTGGGCTTCTTGAACTTTGACATAAGAGTGAGGTTTTCCGAATAACCCATTTGATAGAACATTTGAAGAATCTCAAAAGAAGAAATGGATTTTGGATCAAACAGATCTTCAGATGAAGAAAAACCCAACAACCTACTGAATCGGGCTTGGAGATGGAGGTTTTGTGGGAACCAATCTCATAAGTAATCACTGAATCACGTTGTTGGTATCTAGCAATGGAGAATGCCTTGGACAGATGGACCAATGGGACATTGTCAGCCACCGTTAGGGCTTGAGCCAAAGGAGAATAATGGAGGCACTCGATCATCGGGTGGTGTGAATCTGCATACTTGGAGGAATCGATATTGAGAGTGAGGTTTTGATTGGGTTTGATGTTCAACATCACCGATGAAGTAGTTTGTTTAGCAACTGATGGGGTTTCAGATGAATCAACCATGGAAAGTGATGGAGAAGATGATGAACAACGAAGAGAGTAGAGAGGGTTTTTTTCCGGGTGTTTGAGTACTTTGATTATGGTGAGAGAAAGGAAAACCACCAAAATATCCCTTTTATATGTCATGATAGGTGAGAGAAAATCATGCTTGACGTTTTCATATCCTGATAAAGTAGTCGTGATGGATGTGACAGCTGTGTTGTTAAGCGGTATTACAACTGACCACACGTGATGTCAGGGAATAGAAAGTAATCATTTGGAATTAAGAACCAGACTTTTGAAAAATCACTATAATTTTCATGCAAGAGTGTGCCAAAGAAAAAGAAATAAAGCAATTTATAACTAGGAATATGTGATTTCAATTATAAATCGATATAAAAGCAGTTTGTTCCCGGGCAACGATCTCTTCCTTCGGAGCCAAGAGAGACTCAGAAGTGTTTGTGTGGCATCCCGTTGAATTACGATCATCTGCTTGTTTGAGAAATAGTGAAAGGCTTCTTTTGATTTAGGCTTAAGGGTAGCTTCATCTTCAACCAAATTCCAAAACTCAACATAAGTCCAAAAGTATGGAAGAAGTACTTGCCTGACCAGTGTAGCCATAATAACAAGTATGCTTTGGAATTATTTAAGTAGATGGATAATATAGAGATCTCAAGAAAAAAAACTGGATCTTTTTGGAAGAAAAGTCTTGGGTTGAGAACTTTTCATAAATAAGAAAGGTACAAACCGTAAAGGTTTTAGTCGTCAATTCAGTGGTGAAGATATCTAGAGCATATTGATTGTTCACCGTCAATTCAGAAACTAGTTTCAGATTTTGGGTTTCACTCAAATCGTGGTGATAACGATTTTAAGATCATAAACACGGATGTTTTGTAACCGTAAACCTCAGTGGTAATATCTAAGAGTCTCGAGGGTTACGTTTATGAACGTGAAAATGATGGAGAAAATTTTTGAGGTGGTTCCAAAGATAAAGATGTACCTCTTCTATAACGAATGACCAAGCAGTGAACTCTTAACTCAATGTGAGAAGAGTAAGGTAGCTCAGTGACTTATGTGAATTTATGGCCTATTTTGGAAGAAATGGTTGATATTATCGATTCATTAAAGTTTCAAACATATAGTCTTAGAGGCTTTGGTCAACATGCATCATCATGCTTCTAGGGACACTTAACTAGTGCAAAGATTCGGAGTTGTCTACCTTCCCCATCTTTCTGAATTAAGATTACAAAGAATATGTTCTTTGAAGCTTCTCAATTATCTAATATTTTTGGGTATTTTAAATTTTTTCTAAAAAGAATCACTACAAGAAAATAGCCTTTACTGACGCGCAAACAATGACACTCGCTGATTCACGTTACGCATTTTTGGGCGTCCTTTAAAATAATGTCAGACTTCCAAAATTTGAAGGATAGTGGACACGTATTTTTGCGTGCCCTTAAATTAGTGTCTCAAGAAAAAAATAAAAAACATGGAGGGCGCTTTATCTTAAACGTGCGTCTTGTGTATGCTTCTGTATGGGTCGCTTTATAATTTTAGTGAAACGCGCCTTGAGAAGATAACCGGGGAAAACAAAACCCTAAAATTTTGAATAACCGCTTTCTTTTCTACCTTCTTTTCTTCATCTTCACAATTGACTCTCCCCTCTTGTTTCTCTATTGTGAGAAGTGACGGAAAGAAGGGATGTTGTTTCTCTATTGTGAGAAGTGACAGAAAGAAGGGAGACTGGGATGGATCTACTGGTGATGATGAACGGAGGTGCTTTCCGGTCAATTTCGGAGATGGCATTGTCAATTTTGATGGTTGTTTCCCTCTTACCCTAATCACACCGCGAATCACACACCGCCAGGCAGTGGAAAAAGATGATGAAGTTTTTTGTTGTCGTATGCCGCCCTCCCTCGCTGTCTCTAACTATCTCTGCCCTTTCTTTATGAAGATGATGAAGTTCATCTTCCTTCATCTTCTCAGTTTTCCATCAGGTAATTATCGGGTTCGCTCGTGATGCTGAACTTCATAAAAGAGTTCTTCTCCGGTCTTAGCATCTTCCCGGGTAGCTAAACTTCTATCATCTCTCGGGATCGATCTTAGCCTCCTATTCACCCCTCTACAGCCTTACTTGTAAGTCCACACCACAATTGTTCTTATCTTGTTCTGGAAAATCAAGAAACATTCGAAAAACCTTAGGGTTTCGCTTCTTATCATCGGTGAGGTCGCGTTTCTTCTTATCAGTACTAGGGTCTCGTTTCTTATCATCAGTGAGGCCTCGTTTCTTCTTATCAGTATCGGATTTCATCTTGGATGAGGGACTAGATTGACGAAACCTGTGAGACTTCTGAGATCGCTCCATGCTCCCTGTGTGGCTGTGTGAGGATACCGAGATTAATGGCTGCGACAGGGGTTAGCAAAGCTCCTTATTTCTTATCTACCAGGTATAATAATTGTTGCTGGAAATGGTTACTTTTTCCTATTCATCACTGTTAGGGCTTATTTCTTCTGTTGGACGAATTTGATTCTTTTTCTGATTTGGGAACCAAAACATGCGAGACTAATGAATTTATTGGTGATAATTAATGGTCTGATGATTCCTTAACCTATGAACATTCACATTTATCTGTTATAGTGAACATCAAATCTTGTGTTTGGATACAATAACAAGCAAATATACCTGCTGCTTATTTAAGTTCAAATATGGAGCGGACCAAACAACAAAACATTCTCAAAGATCTTTGTTCAGGGCATTGCAGTTACATTCAATTTACACACTTCAATGTGTTTCCCAATGCACTATATACATATCTATCTCAGAGGTGATATTCTGCCATTATATATTTCCTTGCTATTGTAATTATTTGAGCTTATTGATGCTTGCTTTGATATATCTTTGATAAAGACGTGAATGCCCTCTTTACCAGAATTCCATCCAACTAAGTAAACCCTTAAGTTTCTTTCTTCAATGATCCCAAATATTAGATATTTCACGACATTTGATAACTTCACCTGATCATCATCCTTTCTGCTTTTATTTCTTATTCTTGAATGGACTACAATTTCAATTTTTTCTCTTGCTATTGCTGACAGGTCACTCAGCTTACCCTGATTCACCTTTGGGACCAGATGCTTATCATGAATATCAAATCTTACTTGTCCAAGATTACAAGGAACTAAAGAAGAAAAACAATCAAAACTCTATACACAAAAATAGCAACAAACCTAAGGAGAATCCCATGATTTCCATTGATTGGAAATTCTGGAGATCTTATTTGCAAAAATCTTCAGGCCAATGTGTCACAATTCAAATGCTTGGGAGAGTTGCAGGTTGCTTCTTCACACAACTTTATTTATTTATTATTATTTTTTAAAAATTTTATGTTACACTGAATCAGTCTATGTATATGTAGCATTAAGAGAACTTGTTAAAACAAACTTATCGCATTACTTGTTCACCGAGTTCACTCCACAAGAATTGAAGAAAGACAGTTTGATGCAGCATCATAATGAAGCTTCAAATGATTTAGACCTTGTAAAAATGGATGATCATTATTCAGATGAATTTTTTGATTTTGATGATGAATCGGAATGTGACTACATAATCACTCTTCCAGAAGATAAAACTGGTAATCTGGCCCACAGTTGGTCGTCACCAGAACCTTCTTTATTTCCGGTCTGTGGACAAACTTTTCTGGAAGACCGTAAAAAGGTTAAAAAAACTGATTTTTTTACCATTTATAAAACAGTAAAAATCATTGTCCTTTTTTTTAGCAGATTACAGTGGAAAGTACATTGCTAAAAACTGTTGGTGCTGACTGGCTTAAATCTGACAAGCGTGAAGATCAACTGGCTATTCGCCCTAGGAACATTATTCACAAATATGCAGCTGAAGGTCGCCCATAATTCTTCATTGTTATTAACTTTTAGGTAATTAATTATATATTATATATTATATAAACATGTACAAATTAGAATTATTTAGTAATTACTATTTTTGTGATCATTTAATTGATTAGGTGCCAGGTTCAACACATTATAATCTTGCTTCCTACTTTACAGCTTGAAGTTTGAAGGATATTATTGTAATTTGGTGGTATATTAGGTGTTGTGTTTGCCTGAGAGTGAGAGTTAGCAGAGGTAGGAACCGCTGTGAAGCTTTCCGCTCCAAAACCCCAACTGGTGGTGCCGCCTTCAGCCGCTTGCTTTTTCTGGTGCCCATTGTTTCTTGTTCCAATGGATTTGGATTTGTTTCTTGTTCTGGTGCCTTCAGCCGCTTTCTTGTTCAAGGTTATTAGCTAAAGTATGCCCTCAGTCTTATCATGTTAATTTATGACATACTTTTTCTTTTTGTTGTAAACTTCATGAAGTTATGAATTACTGTTCTTGACATGTTCTTGACAGATGGGAAAAGAGACTCGAAGATCTCTTTAATGGTCGACCCTTTGACATGCTTGATGCTACCCTCACAGACATCATTCAAAAGTTCCCACTAGACATTAAGGTAATACCCTAAGGACTCAAGAACAAGATAATTGATATGCACCAAAAGGACTTGAGAACAAGATAATTGAACTACAAGTGTTGGTTGACCGCAAACCCAATAGTCAACTTTTCTGGTGTGGTGGGGACCAAATTTGGCTCAAGAACCGATGTTTCATTTGACACCAAAACTGAAAATTTCACCAAATACAACATTGGAATTAGCTTCTCTATTCCAAATCTTATTGCTGCTTTCACCCTGTGAGCTCTTTATTTTGTTATATACAAAATTAATCTTTTAAAGTAATTATGTTGATTAATTAATTAATTATTGTAATAGGAATGACAAGTGGGACACATTGACTGTATTATACTACACATTGTTAAGTCGTTGACCAACACAACTGTAAATGCAGAAGTCAACAAAGACTTTTCTAGCAATGAAAACACGATTACAATTGGTAGCAATATTTTATATAAAAAATGCCAGTCTTGACAAAACTTTAAAACAATATTTTATATGAAAAATGAACTTGTGTTAAAATTATGTTTATTTATTATATGCAGAGTCTTGACAAAAATTGTTTAGGTCCTTTGAGGAAAGCTTATTGCAGCTCTCTTAATCTACTTTTAAGGCGTGAGGTATGTTCAACTAATTAGTATAATTCATACGTACAAATATAAATAAATATTAAAAAAGTTAAACATTCTTTTTTTAGGCACGTGAATTTGCTAATGAGTTTAGAGCAATTACAAAAGCATCAAGAAATCCAACTGTTTTGCTCGAAGGTTCAACTGGTTCAAATCAAAATGTAAACAATGCAGATACTTCCACTGCTCTGAAGCTTATGCCAAAATGCTCACCATATTATCCCACTCCTTGTTGATGAGGTTATTAATATAATTCTTCATTTTTTTGGTTTATTTTAGAATAAAGTTTCTAAATCGATTTATTTCCTTCACATAGTTCCTTTTTTCACACTTCATGTGCTTTGGAGTTTCTGCACTCGCTAAACCAGGAAGTCCTGCAGATGGCAATAAAACAAACGAGGACGATTTAGGCATTATGGACATCAATGATAATGATGATGACGACAACAACAACAACAAAAGTAAAAATAAAAAACAAAAAATTTCAATTCATTTCCATTTTCCACCTAATTTTTATACTGTTGTTGACCTTTCATTTCCATTTTTCCACCTAATTTAACACTTCAGTTCAAGATTTGGTAACTTACCTGAGATCAGCTATTGACATTTTGTTTCTTTGTGGAAGTTCAGATTTGGTTATAGCAAAACAAGCAATTGTATCCTTCTGTGTTATGTTGTTTTGCTTAATCTTTCTTGTTTTTTATGATATAGAAATATGTTTTGTATCTTCTTTAACTTAAATCAGCTCTTATATCTGTTTGATCGACTTTGGAAAATACCTGATGACAAATGGAGATACTGTGTAGATGACTTTTCTTCTACATTTAACATAGCAAGACACTCAATATATTGGATGAAGCCCTACAGGTGTGTCTCTATCTTTCCTTCATCTTTTTTTTTCATGTATCAAAGATCCATTTGCACAAAATTCAAGAAAAAGAAAACAATGATCCGCTTTATTCGTGCCAGAGGTTTAAATTTTTATTTATTTATTTATTTATATTAATAATTTAACCCTTTAATACATATATATATATATATATATATATATATATATATATACACACACACACACATATATATGTGTATGTATATATATATATATATATATATATATATATATATATATATATATATATATATATATATATATATATATATAGGTTGCACTTCAAGTTTTGGTTCGAAGACAAATAGCTCGGTTGTTGGATCATTGTCTTCAATGTGCTAGATTTGTATACAATGAATTACTAAAAGTATTATCTTTTTTTCTTTTTCTTTTTCTTTTTTTATAATTCAGAATAAATAAATATTTGGGAAATATTTCAGATTAGCCAGAGTTGTCTAGTGCATGAACTACAACAGTTCCCTGTTCCTAAGATGCACATTAATGACATTGTTGGGAGTTTTTTGTTTGAAGGTCTTCAACCTTCACAAATAATGATTGGACACTTAGTAGAAATGGAGGTATTAGACCAAAGTACTTCAATTGGGACTTTTATACATACATGTTCATGTTCATTAAACCAAAGTATTTATGGTGTCAGGTTACTTCAGTAAAAACTTGTAGTTGGTATTGACCATTGACTATTGATTGACTTACTTTTTCTGTTTGATGCAGAGTCAATTGGTAGGGAAATTGTTAATTTTTCAAAGTAAAACAAAGGGTTGATTGAACGAGAGAAAAGAAAACACCAACACTCCATGGCTAATAAGAATAAAAAAAATAAAGATATGAGGCAAAAAAGGTAAAACAAACTCGTATGTATGAATATGATTTGTATGGTAATTAAATTTATAGTGTATGTATGTTTTGGTTTGCATGCAGTCTTTGTTTGGCAGCTTGGACAAACTTTGTAGCACCTGATCGTCCATGCCACTCTTGGTAAAACAAATTTATAGTTTACTTCTTCCATTCATGTTAGTAATTTCTCATTATGATGTGTTGTTTCTTGTGCAATTTTATTTTTAGGAGGTATTTTACTTTATTAAATGTTTAAAGTTACAGGACATAAGTATGGGCACATCATGGAACATTTTAGGGTAGTTGTTGGTTTTCCTCTTGGTGATCCATCAATGAAGTGGCTAACATCATGTAACAACATTTTAGGGGAAGATGTATGTATATGTTTTTTTTAATGAATAATGTAATCATATGTATGAATATGAAATAAAGTTTGTTATTTGTATGACAATAAATTTTATGCAATGGATTGTAATTTTACTATATGGTATTTTATTTTTTGTTATGAGACATTAAATGTAAATTTAATTTGAAAATCAGTAAATCTGTAAATAATATTTTTTTTAACATTTAAAATTATGATACGCAAAAATGTGTGTCATCTTCATTTATGACATGGCCTTTCTTGACAGCGGCTTCCTTGATACACATTGCGTGTCATAAACACGCGCGTCGTAAGGTTACGACATATAAATGCGTGTGGTCTTCATTTATGACAGGGCTTTCCTTGATACGTATTGCGTGTCATAACTGCGTGTCGTAAATGCGCGTCATAAATACGCGTCGTAAATGCGCGTCGTCTCTCTTTATGACAGGGACTTTCTTGATGCGCATTTGCGCGTCGTCTGAGCGTTTTACGACGCGCAATGAGCGTCGTAAAAGTCTGTTTTTCTAGTAGTGAATTTTAAAACATAGTAATATAAAAGAAGATATAATATTATTGGATTTTTGAATTTTCTGAAAAAGAAATGAAAAACAGAAAATATATTAAATATTTTTGTATTTTTGAGTTTTTGTACAGTAACTTTTGAATTAGATAGAAGAGAATTAATATACAAAGGATACATAGAGTTCTGAATCACCAAATAAACTGTAGACTCTAAGTCGTTCCGAGGGCTCGGACCCATTCGTAGTGTGACAAGTAGACTTCGAGTGACTCTGAAGGCTCGGAACCATTCAGAACTTAATCAAAGCTATTCTAATGCGAAGCTGGTTTTGGAATAGAGTCTGCTTCTATAATTCCAAGCCCTTGTAAAATATGATTGAATGACGATTCTGGTAGTGCCTTCATAAAATACCAACAAGTTGATCAGAGGATCTTAAGAAATGAACTTCTACATTCCCATCCTCTACATGATCCTTTATGAAATGATACCTCAGTGCTATATGCTTCGTCTTGGAATGTTGCACTGGGTTGTGGCATATGAGAATAGTATTTTCAGAGTCATAATATAAGGGGATCCTCTTCATATTAATCCCGTAATCTCTAAGTTGACTTTGAATCGATATCACTTGAGAAGTACATGAGGCAGCTATAGTATACTCAACTTCAGCGGTCGAAGCAGTTTGTTTAGCAACTGATGGAGTTTCAGACGAATCAACCATGGAAACTGATGGAGAAGATGATGAACAATGAAGAGAGTAGAACGGGTTTTTTGCCGGGTGTTTGAGTGCTTTGATTGTGGTGAGAGAAAGCAAAACCATCAAAATATCCCTTTTATACGTCATGATAGGTGAGAGAAAATCATGCTTGACGTTTCCATATCCCGATAAAGTAGTCGTGATGGATGTGACAGTTGTGTTGTTAAGCGGCATTACAACTGACCACACGTGATGTTAGGGATTTGAAATGATAATGCGCCTTTTTGAAATCTTATCCCTTTTATACCACCGTTTCAATTATGCACATTCATAATGAAATTATAATCACCATAAACTGTTCTGCGAATAGAAAGTAATCATTTGGAATTAAGAACCAGACTTTTGAAAAATCACAATGATTTTCATGCAAGAGTGTGCCAAAGAAAAAGAAATAAAGCAATTTATAACTAGGAATATGTGATTTCAATTATAAATCGATATAAAAGCAGTTTGTTCCCGGGTAACGATCTCTTCCTTCGGAGCCAAGAGAGACTCGGAAGTGTTTGTGTGGCATCCCGTTGAATTACGATCATCTGCTTGTTTGAGAAATAGTGAAAGGCTTCTTTTCATTTTGGCTTAAGGGTAGCTTCATCTTCAACCAAATTCCAAAACTCAACATAATTCCAAAAGTATGGAAGAAGTACTTGTCTGACCAGTGTAGCCATAATAACAAGTATGCTTTGGAATTATTTAAGTAGATGGATAATATAGAGATCTCAAGAAAAAAACTGGATCTTTTCGGAAGAAAAGTATTGGGTTGAGAACTTTTCGTAAATAAGAAAGGTACAAATCGTAAAGGTTTTAGTCGTCAATTCAGTGGTGAAGATATCTAGAGCATATTGATTGTTCACCGTCAATTCAAAAACTGGTTTCGGATTTTGGGTTTCACTCAAATCGTGGTGATAACAATTTTAAGATCATAAATACGGATGTTTTGTAACCGTAAACCTCAGTGGTAATAGCTAAGAGTCTCGAGGGTTACGTTTATGAACGTGAAAATGATGGAGAAAATTTTTGAGGTGGTTCCAAAGATAAAGATGTACCTCTGCTATAATGAATGACCAAGCAGTGAACTCTTAACTCAATGTGAGAAGAGTAAGGTAGCTCAGTGACTTATGTGAATTTATGGCCTATTTTGGAAGAAATGGTTGATATTATCGATTCATTAAAGCTTCAAACATATAGTCTTAGAGGCTTTGGTCAACATGCATCATCATGCTTCTAGGGACACTTAACTAGTGCAAAAATTCGGAGTTGTCTACCTTCCCCATCTTTCTGAATTAGGATTATGAAGAATATGTTCTTTGAAGCTTCTCAATTATCTGATATTTTTGGGTATTTTAAATTTTTTTTTCTGAAAAGAATTTTAAAACATAAGAACATAAAAGAAGATATAATATTATTGGATTTTTGAATTTTCTGAAAAGAAATGAAAAATAGAAAATATATTAAATATTTTTGTATTTTTGAGTTTTTGTACAGTAACTTCTGAATTAGACAGAAGAGACTTAATATACAAAGGATACATAGAGTTCCGAATCACCAAATAAACAGTAGACTCTAAGTTATTCTGAGGGCTCGGACCCATTCGTAGTGTGACCAGTAGACTTCGAGTGACTCTGAAGGCTCGAAACCATTCAGAACTTAGTCAAAGCTATTCTAATGCGAAGCTGGTTTCGGAACAAAGTCTGCTTCTATAATTCCAAACCCTTGTAAAATATGATTGAATGACGATTCTGGTAGCGCCTTCGTAAAATACCAACAAGTTGATCAGATGATCTTAAGAAATGAACTTCCACATTCCCATCCTCTACATGATCCTTTATGAAATGATACCTCAGTGCTATATGCTTCGTCTTGGAATGTTGCACTGGGTTGTGGCATATGAGAATAGCACTTTCAGAGTCACAATATAAGGGGATCCTCTTCATATTAATCCCGTAATCTCTAAGTTGACTTTGAATCCATATCACTTGAGAAGTACATGAGGCAGCTGCGGTATACTCAACTTCAGCGGTCGATAGAGAGACACATGTTTGCTTCTTTGATTGCCAACTTACGAGTTTGCCATTAAGAAATTGACATCCTCCAGTTGTACTTGTTTGATCACGACCGTATCCTCCAAGATCAGCATCTGAGAAGGTTTGCACAAAGAAGCCTGAGTTGGAAGGATAATAGATTCCGAGAGAGGTGTTTCTCTTAAGATATCGAAGAATATTCTTTTACAGCTATCATATGTGGTTCACGAGGATTTGCTTGAAACCTGGCACAATAGCAAACAACAAACATAATGTCTAGACAACTAACTGTTAGATACATTAATGAACCTATCATTTGTCGATAGAGAGTCATGTCAGCTATTGGCTTGTCCAAGGAAGGTGTAAGCTTCGTTTCGAATTCCATAGGAACCTTGACCATAGGTTCTCCCACCATTCCGAACTTCACAAGTAAGGTCTTTGTATAAGACTCTTGGTTGATGAATATGCCCTTTGAACTCTGTCTTATATTTAAACCAAGGAAGAAGTTAATTGGATTCATTGAGCTCATCTCAAATTTTGTTTCCATCAATTTTCGGAATTCAACAGTTAATTTAGGATTAGTAGATCTAAAAATGATATCATCAATATAAATTTAGACAATCATTAGATGGTCACCATCTTTCTTGTGAAAGAAGGTTGGGTCGACTAAGCCTTGTTTAAACTTGGATTGTTTCAAGAATCAAGTGAGAGTTTCATACTAAGCACGTGGAGCTTGCTTTAGACCATACACGACTTTATCCAAAATGTAGCAATGGTCACTACAAGAAAAAGACCCTTTTATGACGCGCAAAATATGACACTTGTTGGTTTATGTTACGCAAAAGAGAGTGACATTAAAAAAGTGTCATCTCTTCAAAAAATTTAAGGATTTAGGTCACGCATTGTCACACCCCGGCCGTCGGCGGAAACACCGGGCGGTGTAATGTCATTTCTCGTATCATAGTTATCAACTTCCTGAAAACACATGCAATTTAAAATACGTCAACATAAAGTTGGTGAGTTCATAGGTTTTGACTCCATATAAAAATAATACATATTCCGAGTTTCAAAAGTATAGTTTTGAAAGCATAATTTTGACTCTCCAACGTTTATTATATATATCCTAGGTATAAAAGTTTACTTACTAAATAAGTATATACCTATAAGTCTCATATACTATGAATATAAGTGTTTGTAATTCCATACAAACAAAAGTTGCTGCGTATAAAAATCTTATTTCAATTCTATACGAGTAAAACCACTACGTATAAATCTATTTCAATTCTATACGAGTATATGTGCTAGGTATAATTATCTACTTAATATAAATAGTACCTGGGGTATAAGTAGGGGAAACTTATACTTAACATTAATACTTGTATAGTGACAAAGTATAATGTTTCTAACAAGTTGCTACCATGAGTTTGTAACCGCTGCTTGACAACAAAACCTTTGAAAAAACAATACACTCATGATTTACCATGAGAAACAACACACTCATGATTTACCATGAGAAACAACATCGCGCGCTTCATCGACGCCGGAATAAAAATAAAAGGAACGAATCGTTACTCGCTTGTCTTGGGTTGTAATCAACCACGAGGGGGGTCATCAACCCGTATCTTATTCATACACGACTTCCTCATTCACACGGGATTAACGATTACAGGTCAGAGGACTTCCACTAAGATCCCCAATCTTAGTTGATGAATGAGGTAGCTCATGTAGACTTTGACGGCTTCCTATAGCTCTAACAACAAAAGCATTTTCATGTCTAAAACCCTAAGTCACTAGACTATGCTTTTAAACATTAATCCTAACTTCATAACATTTAGGCAGTATAACAACTATATCTTGAAGTAAAACCAGGTTTTATATTGACCTAAAACCAACAATAACAACATATAACGTTCCTAGTTTAATCTTGACATAAAACTATCTATAGCTATACTAAGTTTTATCTTAACATAAAACTAATCAATAACAACATATAACATATCCATTTTTATCCAGACATAAAACTAATCAATAACAACATATAACATATCCATTTTTATCCTGACATAAAACCAATATCAACAACATATAACAAACATGGTTTTATCTTGACATAAAACCAATAATAACAACATATTTATCAATTAACATATAGGACTTCCGAGTATAACTCTGGAACTAAATCGCACACATAATATATATAGAATCCTAAGTATAACTCAAGATCTACATTAGTATGACAATAACATGCTAACAACTTTACGATAGTTGTATACTTTCAAATACGAAATAACTATATCCCGGTTATTATAACTATCTACGTTGATACTGATATATACTATCATATAGACATAATAATAACATATATATAATATTTAGCATGTGTTTTCCCCCAAAAATATTAGAAAGTGGGGTCGTGAAACTCACCTTTGCAGCGTGATTTTATGTAATCTAAGCAGAAACGGTTAGCGTACAAGGTCGTCGGGGCTCGGGAAGCAAAACGGCTTCATCAAAGGAGAGAGTAGGAAGGATATCAGGTGTAAGAACGGCTGGGGTCGATCTTGCTATTTATAGTAAGATTTTTGGCCCTCACGACGTGAGAAATGATAGGTTCACGTCTTGAGTTATGGCAAGAGTCATCTCGTAGCTTTAACGTGTGTTTTCTAACCCCGATTCGTGTCTTGCAGCGTCCTCACGTCGTGAGAAAACCTTGCTCACGTCGTGAGCTTTTGGGTTATCATTCCATAGAATTCTAGCTTCGAAATGTGGCGTTTTTACTCCTCACATCGTGAGGTTTGATGCTCACGTCGTGAGTCCAGTCAGATTAGGGTTTTTGACATGTGTCGTGCTCTTAGACAGCTGTAACTTCGGAAGGTCGTAACTTTTGCATATGAACTCCGTTTTTGACGTTCTTTATATCCATGCGTAGGTATTTACGAGCACTACAACTCTCTTTTAGACTCCAATAGCTAAATCTAAGCCTATTTTAAATTCCTTATGTTACAGAGATTTTATAGCGTTCGGTTTATCATAAATTCTTCATGCAAAGTCAGATTTAGATGTTCTCTATATTTTTGGAATCGTATGGACGTATACTTTAAGTTGTATCATAAAATATGTGTGAAAGTTCATACTTTAACATGAATTACATAGTAAGTTTATCATGTTACTAGTTTAACAAAAATCACATTACATGATTGACATAGTCACATGTGATTGTTTTTGACCTATTTTGACTGGTGTTACACGCATTATTGTGTACCCTTAAATTAGTGTCATAAGAAAAAAAAAATTAAAAACACGAAGGGCGTTGTATCTTAAATTTGCATCCTCTATAAGTGTCACTTTATAATTTTAATGAACGCGCGTATCTACGATACAGGGGAAAATGAAATCCCAAAAAATTTGAAAACCCACCTTGTTCTTTTCTACCTTCTTTCTATCTTTCATCTTCGCAAACGATTCCCCCTCTCCCTCCACTCTGATCCGCTTCCCCACTATTCTTGACCTTAATTGTTAATCATCTCATCGGATCTCTTCTCTAGTGTCACTCTGAAGATCAAGAAATTTCAAGCCCTAGTCTCCCTCTGAGATAGAGACAAAAAGAAAAGATACATGAAGAATGCACCTATTGTTGTTACAACTTATGATGTTTCTTAAATTCTCTCGATTCTTTCTAGCCTCTGCAACAATCGAAGATATCACCTCGCTTCGCATGGTCTTGCCGGCAACCTTAGGTCCGACGACCTTAACCCTACTTCTCATTCGGCGACCCTACTAACCTAAGCCTCACTTCTCCTTATCGGCTGATTTGTTTCTACTCCACCTTTATTTCTTTTCATCTTTGTCTTCACAAAAATCGAGTTTTTTCCCCCCTATTGTCTCTCTATTTTATTATCGCATATCTCCTCTTACAATCATCCCTTCGTCTCCGCCCCTCACCCACCTCCACTCAACTCTCTCGTATCCCCTTCACCTATCAATACATCTCAGAACAACTCCATATACATCAAAGTAATGCATACTTCCTTTTGGTCAGTGTTTGTGTGAATTGGGTTCTCAAATTGACAATATGATTAGACATCCCTTTTCATAGTTCGAATTGTGAGAAATGGCAAGAAATGGTTTGAATGTTTAAGACTTATAGTTATAAGTTCTGAAAGGGTTTAAACACACACACACATATGCTATCAAATGAAAGGTGTATGAGCTTGAGAAGTATGGCTGAAAACTTATGGAAGCATTACGTATCAGAAATATGCACTTAAGTAAGAAAGTTAAAAAGTATTGATTTCTAGAAGTCCAGTTGATTTATGGGTACATGTCAAAGCTAGTAGGAGCATAATTGTTATGTATATACAAGCACAATTGTTATGCTTGGTGTAACATCCATGAATTTTACACCAAAATTTAAACTTTTTCGATCATAATAAAGATTAAATAGTATTGTTTACAAAATGTTTTAAAATCAATATCCATCAGAGTGTCCCAAAACCATAACGTAAGGATGAGGAGCGGTACGGTCACGCCTTCGCCTTGCCATGATCTCCTGAAGTACCTGAAACATTAAACTGAAACTGTAAGCCCGGGGGCTTAGTGAGCTACCCCCAAAGTATCAATACCACACTGATAATGCCATATCAATAACAAACTATCAAACAATCAACATGCATATTGGCCATCGGCATGAATGGGCCGCCTTACTGGGCCTATAGTCTATCTGAATCTATCCCGAGCCTTCGGAATAACTGGTCCGCCTCGTGGGCCTGCAGTCTACCCGGACCGCTCATAGGGTATGTTGGCCTTCAGCACAAAGCAGGAGTGCCTCAACCCAACCAACAAGCAACTAACCATGTGCGCATAACTATCATATACTAGCATATACAAACATCAAACATATCTATCACACTGATCATCAATCATAGAATTCTCTCATAACTAGAGTACCGACCTAGCAGGTCACTAACATACTAACCCTTACGGATCATAAGAGCATAACATATTGTCTACCCTGATTCCGATCTAACCGATCATAACCACATGTAGCATACCATAACATCAACAACTAAAGGGTTGGTCTTGGTGCCGTAGACCCTATCGATATAGTGAGGATAACTTACCTTGCAAATATCGACTCGGAAGATACACTCCAACTCTCGGATCACCCGACACAGGCTCCACCACCTATGATCATAGTACAATATACTCATAAGTCCTTAACCTTATAAGGTACCCCAAAACCCACTAGTCAACCTCTGATCAAGGTCAAAGTCCTCAGTCAAGGTCAACAGTCCATGTTGACCTCGACTCGCCGAGTACCCTCGGCTACTCGTCGAGTTCCCTGAAGCACATTCCAACTTGCCGAGTCATCGGAGTGACTCGTCGAGTTCCTTCGATTCTTATTCAAACTTTAAGGCCACCTGTCGAGTTCCCTCCTTTCCACTCGACGGATACACACACATACATATCCAAGAGAAAACTCATCCGACTCACCGAGTTGATCTTTAACTCATCGAGTCTTATGGTAATCGATGAGTTCAAAACTCTTAGATTGATTAGATCTTTCACAAGTACGATAAAAGAAATCAAACAATTTAAGAACAATATGAGAATGAACACAGAACAAAATCAAATATGTGCTTATGATTCAAAACTGAGTCACGCCTCAGCAGAGCTCGATGAAGAACTTCCTTTGTAGAGGCGAGCTAGGGTTTACAAAACAATGAAGCAAATAAAATAAATGAAAGCGATCCCTAATAAGTCTTCATGCATGCAACTTATATACTAAACCCTAGTACAAAATTATGCACGGCTGGACAGGCCCAATACCGACATTCAAACTGCGCTAAGGACCGACTCCATGACGCAATCTAATAGACTCAACAATCTCCCCCTTTGCGTCAAATGAGGCGAGAAATTATTTCCTCTGAGTAGGCTTCACCGTCTTTATAACTTTAAACAAACGAGGAATTAGGGCGAGAAGAGTCTGTCTAAACTGTATGTACCACCTCAGCATGTCAGTGAATAATTTCTTGTCAGCAGCACTGTTCTGATCGCACCTCTGAATGATCTCCAAGATATGCTCAAGGCAAGACGTTGAGAAGAGGTGTTTGTCAACAAGAGTGAACAGACATTTTTGAACTTCGCCCCTGAGGAACATAACTGTGTGATACTTTGAATCGATTTTCCCCTTGATCATGGTATTGACATTGCCAGCTTTGCCCATAGTCTTGATCGTTGTTCGGTTGTATATGGCAGAGGCAATCTCCTGGTCCATCTTCGCTACCTCATGTATGTAGCAAACAAGCATACGCTTGACTTGATCGATTATTGGCCGATACTCCAGACGATTTGACAAAAGAATATTAATGAGGAGTATCCAGTCATGAGGATTAAGGTTTGGTAGATCAGCAAGGGTAAAATGGTAGACTGAGCCTTCTGTTCCACGAGTCACCCTGAATTTGACATTGATAAATTTCCTTGCTGAATAGGGCTTCATCACCTTGACTGTGGTTATTTTCTTTAAGCTCCAAGTCATGTGTTGAGGTTGAGAAAACTCCAAGTAAAATTCCAGAAGATCCCTATCTACCTTCGGGTCTGGGGATGGAATAGCAGCAGTTGAGTTGAAGTAGTGGAAGATAAATGCCTTTCGAGTGATTGGCATATCAAACTATGCATCCTTGGAATTGTCAAGACCAAAGGACATAATTGGCTCAAGCCAGAGAATGCTTGGCTCATCAATTGCACATCTTTGAAGTGAGTCTTTTGTCCACACAGGAAACATGGACTTTTTCTTCTTAAGGAGCTCAGCCTCCTTTCGCTTCAGCTCTAGCTCAGCTTGCTGATTCTTGGTGTTTACTCCCATTTCTTTTTTCAGAAGTGTTAACCTTCTGGACAGGTTTCTTGGGAATTTCGACATAGACATCATCTTCATTGTCTATGTCGTCTTCACCGATTTTCTTCTTCTTTTTGTCTTTGTTACTGACCGAAGCTTCATTACCCTTCGGTTCAGCAAATGGTTTTGATCCAGAAGGAGGAGGTTGCTTTGTCACTTTCTCTCCCCCTTGTTTCGGTTGGACCCCGGTCACTGGAACACCCTCGATACGGCTAAGAACGTCCAGTGCCAGTCTAAGCTTGTCCGCCAAATGACGTCTGACAGTTATAGTGATGATCGGATCATGAGCCTCAATAAGATGAAGAAGGATGGAGTGAACATCTGCAGCAGAACTCCGAATGACCTCCCTTTCTGACCTGAGGTCATTAATCTCAACATTAGCAGTACGCAGCTTGTGTGTTTGCAATTTAAATTGGGTTATACGTCTGTCGAACTCATCCATAATCTGATTTTCCACTGCTAATTCCGCTTCCATTTGAGTTAAGCATTCGTTGACATTAGCATGGAGCGTTTCATTGGCTTCTTCAATGGCTTGGTGTGCCGCTTCAAGGTTTGAATGCTCAGATTGAAGAGACCTTTGAAGATTCTCGACTGAAGTTGACAGTTTGAGCATTTTTGGCAGCAGCAGCCTGCAAGGAGTGTAGAAATAAGTGAGCTTCTGAGACTAGTTTATCGAATTTTGCGGTCGCTTCCTTGCACTCCTTAGTAGAGGCATCAACAACGAGAGAAGCATGTTGACATTGGGAAGTGGAGGCTTCGATAGCCTTGGTTGCAGCTGATAAAGTAGCACTGTGTTCGGTGACCACCGAAGAGAACAAGGCCTTTAAGGCAGCTTCTGAATAGGCACCATAGGAAGCAGATGAAAGCAGTTGATCAAGCTTGTCGTTTACTGCCTTGAGATGACGTTTTCTAACAGGCTCATCGTCATCATCATCACTCTGTACTCGATAAGGACTGAAATATGTGGAATCGAATTCCATGTCCTCACCGCCTAAAATAGGGGTTGTTTCAGTAGATGGTGTGGGGGATAAAGGTTTTGAAGAAGGTGGAGGTTCGGTTGTGACAGGAGGTTCAGTTACAGGTGGATTGGGAACAGTAAAGTCAGGTTTTGTGGTAGTAGTGGTAGTAGTTGTATCTGTGAAAAGGGGAGTGGGAATAGGAATTGTAGTGAAGGGTTGAGAGGTGGTAATTAAAGAGATAGGAGGGATAGAGACAGGGATGGTAACAGGTGAAGGTGAAGGAGGAGAAGAGCAAACCGGAATTTCTGGAATAGGGGAGCGAGGCGGAGTGTCACCTCGGCCCGAAGCCTCTTCATCAGAGCTTTCGCTCTCAGATTCTGAAGGAGAAGCGTTCTTCTACTTAGGAGGGACATATTCTGAATCCGAATCACTGGAGGATTGAAGAATAAGCCTCCTAGCGGGCTTCTTCTATTTTTTCGATTGAGCCTGAGAAGTAGCAGCTTTATCAGATTTTCGCTTCTTGGGGGTTTACCCCTTGGTGGGTTTAATGACTGGTTCCTCTTTCTGTGTTTCAAGCTTTTTACCCCTCTTGGCTGGCTTGTCAGCCTCTTCAATGGAACGAAGCATAGCCGGTGTAAGCTCTCTTGGGCCAACAGATGGACGCTTCCTGTACTGTTGAAGAACGTTACTCGATGCTGAAATACGACCGAGCATAGCTTCAGGAATGGGTCCAATGAATGAAAACTTGGTTGGGTCAGTGACGATCATTTTCGTGATATGAAAGGTAGCAATGGAGGAGAGCAAGGAGTCTGCCATTATTGGAACACGAAGACCATCCATTTCCCAGTTGGTGATGAGAGACCAGAAACGCCCACATGAGATCTCAAAATGCCTGGATGAAGAAACCAAGCTTTGAACCAACTGTTGCCAGATAATGGACCCATAATCTAGGTTAAGGCCATTGTACAACCCATACAGCACTGTCATGAATAACTTTCTTGCACCATCGGAGCCAACGCTTCTCTCAGAAAGTCCCTTGAACAATAGTGTAAAGAGGCCATTACATTGAGGAGGAAGGCAGGCCTTTGATAGTTCCAAAAGAGTTGTTGCCATACTTTACAATGCCACCATCTTTGAGAGAACGAAACTCTCTTAGTTCCTCCTTCCTTACTGTCATGTGACGCGAGCAACCACTATCGATGTACCATTCTTCGTCAAACTGCTCGTCACGTATAACCTGCAAAATATTAAGCAGATTTAGGAACCCAAAGTTTCTTGGGTCCTTGCGAGCCTTTTACAGGACAGGGAATAGTAAGAGAAATATCAACCATATATGTTCGTTTAATTAAAGTTGTTTCATCTTTTCTTTTAATGGTGAAAACTTTAATTTTTGTTGATTTAGGAAGATTGGGGTTTTTGACTGAGGGACTGGAATTTGAAGAATTGAATTTAGAAGAGACTTTAGATTCCTGATTTTGCTGATCGGACATGTAAGCATGGGGACCAAAATTACTATTTCGGTTGCCATGGGATGAAGGACCAAAACTCTCCTTTCGGTTGTTATAGGACGAGGGACCCAAACCGTTCTTTCGGTTGTTAATGGGTGATGGACCGAAACTCTCCTTTCGGTTGTTTTCAGTCGAGGGACCGAAACTACCCTTTCGGCTCCTATTGGCCAAGGGATCGAAACTACCCTTTCGGCTCCTATCGGTCGAGTGACCGAAACCATCTGATGTGCACAAAAGTACCCACTAATTTTAATATTTATAACCTAACAAACTTAAACTAACTATGTACTTATAGGCAGTGTACCTAGTCAGATCACAGTATAGTTTGGGTAAGTTGGGTGTCGATCATAGGGAACGGTGTTACTAATTAACCTACTTACTATTAAATTAACCTAATTATTAACAAGTTTAAAAGGGGTTTTATCTGATTTTACAAGATCAGACGAACTTAAATCAAATTCAATAAGTAAAAACACACTCTTATCTAGTTTGAATTGTAGCACCAGGTTCCTGGTACGTAAATCTTATTTGAGTATTTCTCTTCTTTTAGCCTTGGACTCGGCGAGTCATAGGTCCGACTCGCCGAGTAGATACGGGACCCGGGACACGTTTAAGTTGGTGACTCGGCGAGTCCATATTCCGGACTCGACGAGTCACCGTTGTTGGATGAAACCCTAAGTTTTAGGGGTTTGCACCCTATTTAAACTCTCTTTCCGCCCCAATCTCGCCCCCATTCACCCTCAGAGCCCTGTATCTCTCTATAGCCTTTCTTCCTTGTGAGTTTGAAGTGTTTTTGTGGTGTTCTTGAAGTTTTTGAGGAGAAAGAAGAGTGAATCAAGAAGAGGAGAAGGAGGCCAAGCATCTCTGTGTCATTCCAACGTTTCCCCTGAGGTATAGCTCGTTTCCCCTCTGTTTTTAAGCTTATTGTCCCTTATAGCTCCATTAAAGTCCTCTTTGAGCCATTTCCAAGATTGTGTATGTTTGAGGGTTTGTAATAAGCTGATTGACCTTTAGATCTAGGCATGGTTGAGCTCCAGGAGCTCAGATCTACTGTCTTTTTGGAACCATATTGCATGAAAGCCCTAGATCTACCCCTTTTGGTGCATTTTGGACCTTAAAACCCTCATGGTGGTCTATTTACACGTAAAGTTGGAAACTTTACGTGATAATCAGGCCCTAGGAGCCCAGATCTATGTATGGCATGAGCTGGATTCAAGCAGAATCGACCATATAGTAATTGCATGGTAACGACTCGGCGAGTCGTTCATCTGACTCGACGGGTCGGTTCGCGAGTCTCCGAGTTTGTCCCCTTTTCATAGTGTCGAGTGAGTAGTGAGTCACGGGGTGTGACTCAGTGAGTCGGAAGCTGAACTCATCTATGGAGGAACTCGGCGAGTCAATGCCTTGACTCGGCGAGTTCAAGGCAATCTCCTTAGATCAAGAACAGACTCAGCGAGTTGTTCATACAACTCGGCGAGTCGCAGCATAAGTGTTCTTCGGATGAAGATGATCTCGACAAGCTGTTCATACAACTCAGCGAGTCTTAGCATAAGTGTTCATCGGATGAAGATGAACTCGACAAGTTGTTCATACAACTCGGCGAGTAGGATGAAGGACTTGAATATCAGTTTAGAAGGAGAACTCGTCGAGTCGTCGCCTAACTCGACGAGTAGAAACGGGATTCAGGACAATCGTTTGGGTAGGGACTCGCCGAGTTGGAAAGCCAACTCGGCGAGTCGGGTCAACTGAAAGTTGACTCTGACTTTGACTTAGGGCATGATCAGGGGTAAAATGGTCATTTTACCCAAAGGACAGTTAGCAGTGTTTGATTGAGTATGTTGTGGGAATTGCAACCGGAGGATTTCCGGAGCAGCAGCAGCAGCAGTAGACAGTCAGTTCCCGATCAGATCAGCAGCTACTTCGAGGTGAGTGACCTTCCAGTAGCGGTGGGTCTACGGCCATAATGCCGACCCACTAGTAGGAGTTGTATTTAGATGATTGTCTCCGTGATATTCATCTAGGGATTACTACTACCTATGTTATGTTTATGTGCTAGTATGATATGATGCTATGTGCTAGTGACAGTAGGGGGGAGATAGTCCCCGAGGTATCCGGTCGTTAGGGCCGAAGGGGTAGTCATACCCAGCCATGTTAGATAGATTCTGATATTGTGATACATGTTATGTGGTAGTAGTGGAGGGAAGGAATAGTTCCCCAGTATCCGGTCGAGAGGACCGAAGGGGAGGCCAGCACCCAGATATGCTAGGCAATATCCGGTCGAGAGGACCGAAGGGGAGGCCAGCACCCAGATATGTTAGGTAATATCCGGTCGAGAGGGCCGAAGGGGTAGGTCGGGCACCCATATATGCCAGACAATATATGTATGTTATGAGATTATATGGTATGTGGTACAGTGGGGCAACTCACTAAGCTTCGTGCTTACGGTTTTCAGTTTTGGTTTCAGGTACCTCCTCAGCTAGGGGAAAGGAGCCGGCGCGGTAGCAGCATGTCACACACACACTCTCTCTCTTGTTTCCACAATTACGAGTTTATTCTGGGATTGATACTCTGATATTTGATTGATCGAATGTTGTGGTTTTCAATTTGGTTTTCGATGTGAAATGGTTTAATCAAACAATGTTTTAACTATTAATGCTTTCATGTAATGTTTTATAACGAAATTTTTGGACGTGAAAATTGGGTCGTTACATGAATCCACTTCTTCCTTATGGCTAGCTAATTATTATGGATTATCAAGTTGGTTTTAATTGTATTAGTAATTTAGTTCTAACTTTACCAATAATTAACTAATTCATGTCAAACCATATATGTTCACACATAATTAAACACAGAACTAATTATGAATATAAATATGCTATGTAAGATTTGTTATATAAATGCAATTATAGTCACAATACACGTTCTCTAGCACAACTAAGCTTATTTACTCTAATTACTAACTAAGATTGGTCAATCCTATCTCTAACAATTCAATGTTCACTAAATCATTAGGTAAACAAGTTCATGCAGTTAATGGTCACTAAGCTACACAGAACAGGCAATCAAGTAATTAGAGAAACAAACATAAGCATGCTAGGTTATACAAATCAAACACAAGCAATTTTATCAACTAAATAAATCCATAAAAATTGAGCTATTCATAAGTTGGAAGCTTCATCTAGCTAAACAAGAGCAGCTAGATTCAGCTGCTCATCATAGCAACTAACAAACTAACACAAATTGAAGTGATATAAAACATGTTCTTAATTAACAAAATAAACTAAATTATGGACCTTCACTCTTTTTGGTGTTGAAAGCCTCTTCCCATAACTTTTCTCTCCTCAAAATCATCTTCTGGAACTCGTCTTTCTAGCCAAAAGTTCCCTCCATTGGTAATGGTCAAGGATTTATATAGTTGCTGATATCCATAAATTCACGTCGTGAATAATAAGAAATTCACGTCGTGAGTTGTAGATAACCGTGCCCGTCAAGGATTCCTTCACCCGCGTACATATCTTCTAGAACCAACAATTCACGTCGTGAATTCCTTAAGTCTCATGTCATGAATAATCTTTTTCCAGATTTTTTTTTTAATCTTTTAATTCCCAAAGTTTCTTTCTTTAACGCTTTTAGTCCCTTTTCTTCAAAATGTCTTCTTTTTGGATGTAAATAACATTTAAGCTCATAAGTACCAGTATTCTAAACAACTTACCAACTTATTAATAAAAATGTACTTAAATATTGCCTAAAAATAGGTATAAATATGACAATATCAAAATACCCCACACTTAGACTTTGCTTGCCCTCAAGCAAATTTAAACTTAATCCTTGATTACTAACATCACATAGAACAATCCGATTCCAGCTCAGCCATTATGCCAAGACCTCAACGCATGTATTTGTGTCTAAAATTTTCCTAAAGTACCCCCCATACTTTAAATACTCACAATCTTCATAAACACTCGCCCACTTTTTCCGAACAATGCTCATTTTATGCAACCCTCCGAATCCATCCGCAGAAAACCTCCTTATCCTCAAGGTATTTTTAGTTGAGCAACCTAAGTATACATAATCTAGAATTACAATCTACGATACCACTATGAAGCTCTTTTGGAATTCTTCACTTCTTTGAAATTTGATCTTTGATTTCTTTGAATTCACCACCTTATTTGATTTGATTTTTGGTATCTTCAACTTTTTGAATTTCTTGGAATTTTGATCTTTTGATCTTCACTTTATTTGCTCCAAAATTCTTCAAACTTTTCTTGCAATTCTCTATTTTTTTACATGTACCTCACTTTTTTCACTCAAAACCTACATGCTTAAGCAGAGGTGCTCAACCTCAACCTTTATTGGTTAAGGATAATAATTTTCCTGGATACATTTCAGGTTTAGACTGCTAAACATATTGCATCCCTCAAACCAAGCGGGGTTATGTTTTTGTTCCATGATTTCACTAAAATAAGGGAGGCCACAAATGCACTATAACGTATATTGGCTCAACTAAACATTTGAACTTTCACCGGATCATCCCACATAACACTAGCAATTACAGTTCAAATTATTATTACTATATTCAATTATTAAAAATTTCAATTTTCAAATTTTCAATTTTACTATCAAATTCTATCATTATCTAGCAATTTACTTTTTCTACCCCTACCCCACACTTATTTCATACAATGCCCTCATTGTATGCATAAAATAAATCAAAATTAAAGAAAAAGGAGAAAAAGGAACAGACTCCCCTGGAATAGTGGTGTAAACATCTCCAAAAGTGTGGAAAACGTGCATCGTGAATATGGACTCCAAAAATAGAAACTTGGATCTTGAACTCGCGAAATAAGGAGTGTACCGGCAAAACATGAAATCGAGCCTTCAATCGTCTTCAAATGTGGTGTAAATCTCCAAAAGTAGAATGACCAATGTGGGAAAGCATATGCCACATTGTATGGTGGTAAAAATGAGCCAAAATAATCTTGAATATAATGACAAGAAGAATAGTATCAACCCATGGAAGACTAAAATATCAAGGGCCTTGAACTTGTAAAAATCTAATATTCACGACGTGAAATCGAAACTACGCGTATTCTGAGAACCTCCTGATAACTGACTCATGACGTGAATAATAGAAGTTCACGTCGTGAGAACCGGGCAGTCAGAAAAACATTGCCAATTCTTCTTCTAATGTCTTAATGTATTAAGACTCTTCTAAATTCATCAGTTTATGACTCTTTCACTGACTCTCCACTCTCTTGACTCACCCCTCACTTATTTTGAAAATATGGGTCTCGACTTTCGGCGTTAAACACTCCCGGCTAAAGACGTAAGCACGCATAAATTGCTATCCTCTCTAGGCGCTCCTAGCAATTTCTGAGAAACAACCAACAACGAAGAATAAAAGTAACATAATATTCAAAGTAGTTCTTACAATCCCATAAAAACAAACTAAAAACAAATCAAACAAAATAAATAACGATCAATCATCCTCCTCATCATCATGTGCTCCACTGGTTCCAGCACCATCACCTCCGCGTCCACCATACTCCGAGCATCGTGGGCAAATCGGGTAATGATACCCTAAATGAGGCGGCTGCTCCACCCTAAGATGTCGGACAACATTCTCCATAGTGCCACCTATCCAATTCACACTCAACGATAACTGGTCAAAGTAACCAGCCATATCACTCCCAAAAGGCGTACCGATCATGGAAGCAGGTGGGTGTATTGGCTGCCCGCGGGCTCCCTTTCCTCTCACGTTCCCGCGCCTCGGTCTCGACTCTAGCACAGGTTGGTCGGCCGGCTGATCATCCTCATCATCACCCTCACCGTCTGATGGTACTATGCCCCAATGCGACCCAAAATTCCTGACCACCCGCATAGTTTCCAAATGCCCCATGCCAAACTCAAGCTCATCCACACACGTCATGGATCTAGTAATATCAGGAACAACCAAATGATACGAGCGGGCCAAACGCGTAACCAAATGCCCCCCAAAAATGGGGCTCCCAGGGAGCGAACTTGCGGCATGTCACACCCCAAAACCGAAACGGCGGAAACGTTCTGGGGTGGATGACGTCATGTCAAGTATCACAACATATGCAGTATAGTAATCAAAGTACAACAACCATTGCATTAATAGTAATAGTTTTACATGTTTTACATTACATAGAAACATCAAAGTTATAAGAGTAATAATGTAGATGCAGCTTGGTACTAAACTGTCTTCACCAAAAGCACCTGAGAAGTACCTGTCTAAATCTGACCTGAGAATACAAGTTATTTGAAAAGCGAGTATCATCATTTTTATAAATGCTGGTGAGTTCATAAGTATTTAGTGTCATTTTATCAAAATAAATTTATAAAAGTAGCAGTTTAAAAGCATCAGTGAATTAGAGTCCTTTACAGAAAATCCTATATTTTCTGATTAAAAGCAATCTTCTACCAAGACTGGACGAAGTTATGTGGTAAAAAGAAATTTTTCCTTAACACTATCATTATCAAAATGTGGTATTGATCTTGAAGAAAGTAGGAGAATATCAGTGAAAAATAACATATGCCTCAGCAGTGAAAACTGCTGACTAAGGCAAAAAGAAATCATAGACTCCAGGGGAGTATCGAATGAACGATACGCCTGGCTCAGTCTAACAAAAGGGAGACACAGACCCCACACAGTATCAAATGAAAGATACGTCTAGTAAGGTCTAAAAATAGTGAACACAGGCCCCAGACAGTATCAACTGAGTGATACGTCTAGCAAGGTCTAAAACAGTGAATACAGACCCCAGACAGTATCAAATGAAAGATACATCTAGCAAGGTCTAAAAACAGTGAATACAGTGTTAAAACCCATTACCTTAATGCCATGAATTATAAGGTAACCCCGAGATACTCGTAACCATACTGATAGACACTAGAGAACTTGACGCCCTACAAGCGTCGGTGTAAGTATGACATTTGTCACCCCTTGGCTTGGTAGGCCGTGGACTGGAGCTAGCAGTCAGGGTGCGGGGGTGTCAATCCCGTATAGCTATACACACAATGTCCGCTCTCCCTACAAGAGACTCTGGTTACCAACTTGACAACGGAGAAGGCCGTGTCCTGAAGAAGTATCTCGTGTAGTGAGATTTGATGTAAAATACTGCACTAATGATAGAGACTCCCAAAATGAACTGACTAATGTAAACCTATATGTCTATGCTTGTATACATAATATATAACTAATGATCAAACGACCTTCGGACGGACATCCGATCCCACCAGACCACATCTCAACGAAGAAAAGGAAATAGGGCGAACAAGCCTTCCTAAGTCCTTTAAACATTATATATATATATATATATATATATATATATATATATATATATATATATATATATATATATATATACAAGCACAGGCATACATTTAACAAATAGGAACATTTAACGAAGTTTAAGTGTTTAACGAAGTAGAAGTGTTACACAAAGTATAAGTGTTAACAAGTAGGAACGTATCATGAAGTATAAGCGTCTCGTGAAGTATAAGCGTATCGTGAAGTAGGAGTGTTAACAGGTATAAGTGAAGTATAAGCGTAACAAGTATAAGTGAAGTAAAAGTGGTAACAAGTATAAGCGTATCACGAAGTGAAAGCGTTATCAAGTAGGAGTATAAAAACATGGAAGAAAACCTTGATGACAACTTTGGAAAACCTTTATACTTAAGAAAATCATAATTTGGTATTCTTTTGTAAAATGAGTTTGAAAACCTTTAGAAATCCTTTGGGAACCTTTCATAAACAATTTTTAAATGAAACTTTGATAAAACATTTTGGGTAAAGAAATTCTTTGTTTAATATACTGCCATAACAGGATTTTAAGTAAAACATACATCGTGAGAAAACAATTTGAGAAAAGCTTTGTACAAGTAAAGATGTTTTGGAAGAACCATTTGCAGTATCATACTCGGTAAAACAGTTCACAGTGTAATAAATCCTTGTGCATGCGGGTTATCAACCACATGTGATTGATATGATAACTGGCATGTTTAACTTATATTCCCCCCCCCCCATAAAACTTGTAAAAACAGTTGAAAAGGTTAATTCCGGGGTATGAACTCACTTGTTGTAAGTGGATCGGGTGAAGGTGCAGGTATAGGATGCTAAGTGTCAAGTGAGGACTTAACCACACACGCGAATCCTATTTAACATGTAATGATACATTTAAGTATCCAATTAGTCATTTAATAACTAATTAAGCAAGTAAGGATGTCATACGTCATAAAAACACTTTGTTACAAGTGCTAGAAGTGTCCTGGGTAACATCTAAAGGTGTGTATGGCCTAGATAGGGAGTTTAATCTTCAAGAGTAAACTCTTTATAGAGTTTACGGCCCTAAGACCTTGTCCCCATGAGTTTACGGCCGTAAACTCATGGATGGTGTGTTCTTTGATGCACTAAGGTCTTATAACACTTGTGGTATTAGGCTAGGTTCAATTCTAGGGCTTATGAAGGGTTTAAGGCTTCAAAATGGACCATTAAAGGAGTTTACGGCCTATGCATACCCTTTGGGGAGTTTACGACCGTAAACACATGATTTTAAGATATTAAACTCATGTTGGTCCATTTCCTTGGTTGTTTGGTGGTTCTAACTCATGCATGTAAGGTTCTAGCCACTTTTAGGAGCATATGAAGGTGTTTAGGGCACTTAAACACCTTGGAAAGGTGTTTACGGTCTAAGAATATGTTCTTGGGGAGTTTACTACCTTAAACACATGAGTTTACGATAGTAAACTCATTTTTTCCATGAATCCTATGTTTTGGTGGTTGTAGGTTAAGCATACGAAGTTCTAGGTCCAATTCCAAGCCATACAAAGTGTTAAGGGCACTTTAACACCCTTTGGGGGTGTTTATGGTCTAAGAATAGGTGTTTATGGTCTAAGAACCTTCTTGGACTATAAACTCAAGTGTGACATGATTTTGTATGCTTTGGTGCATATCATGAAGGAAAATAAGGTTCTATGCACTCTAGGAAGTTCATGGAAGCCCTTGGAGGTGGTTGAGGGGTAGCTTGACACCATAAAAGGTGTTTATGATCCATGAACATGGGTTTACGGTCTAAGGACATCCTTAGACCATAAACTCATGTTTACTCCCCATTTGGTCCGATTTTGGTGTTCTAAGTCCCTTCGGGTAAGTCTCTAAGCCATTGCTAAGCATGAGAAGTGTTTGGGAAGGGTTTTTGAGCATTAAAACCCACATCCAAGGGGTTTACGGTTTTGGGAGGCTCCCAAGACCATAAAATCATGTTCTTTAGGTTTCCGTATGATTAAGTCACAAACTTTCAAGATAGAAGTGTTAAACAACAAGCTAGGGAGGTTTACTTACCGATTTGAGGCTCGGAGGGACGATTTTTGACCAAAACCCGTTTGTAAAGAGAGAAAGTAGAGAGAGAGGGTCTAAGGTGGTAAAAGGTTTCTAAGGAGTGTCCACCCACCCTTATATAGGGCTTGGGTGTTGTACCCGGTATACGACTACCCGATACTTATGTTTAACAGGGTTTAAAAATTTTTACCCGGTTAAATGGCCGTAAATAAAAATAAACTTTTTCCAAATAAATGGAAAGATTATTTACGTGACTTTATTTTCGCTTGACGAATATTAATTAAAATATTCTAACGGGTTTAAGTCCGGTCAAAATATTTTCGGGATAAATTTGGCTAATTTTTGACGTAACTAATTTCGACGTTAACTGCGACGTTAACTTTGACGTTAAAACTAACGGAAATTTTTGGGTTGTCACACGGTATACCCAGCCAGAAAACGGGCTAGAAAATACGGGATGTTGCACAGACACCAGGCTGTAAGATGCACCATAAGAAGAATAAGTTCTGTTTACTCACTTTGTCTCCATGCCTCTAATGGTTGATGGAAAGTGTGATGAACCGGTGGAGTAAGCGATGGATCGGGGACCGAATACTGCTCTCGGGAGATACGTCGGAATTAAACATTTCGGAGGCAATATTTTGCCAGAAAGAATACCCCGTGACACCCTTCGCATAACCTCTAGCAGTTGCACTAAAAAACATGCCAAACTCGGGAGTCATAGCCTCATGTCGATCATATAGTCCTACTCTCCAAGCAAACTCAACCAGGCTGCACTCCCGGTACTCACCCCCCAACCGAAATTCCTACGCCTGTGGCCAATGTGGATCTTGAACAGTTTCCTGAAATGTCACCGTTGTGAAAAACTCGACACAAAACTCCTTGTAGACCCGCTCTTGTACCCGAAACAGATTCTGCCAACCAGAACAGGTAAACGAATACCCATCTCTGATAAATATCTTTGTCAAAAACGGGCTCACCCGGTCTATGAGCCCTACTTCCCTTAATCTTGTCCAATTTACTTTTGGAGCAACTACAATTTCTCTGTTGTAGAGCCACCCCAATCTGTTGTTCCAACGGGTCAAGACATCGTGGGGCATTGTTGTGGGAAAATTGTAAAACGGGTGCAAACCCAAAACCCCATCTGGAACCTCTCTTCTTGGAGCCATTCCTGCAAAAACAAGGAAAAAAAACACATCCAAAACAATAATCCACAAATTAGACATAAAGGAAACGAATTCTGTTCAACCCCAGGATTCACGTCGTGAATTCGTATTCCCAGCAAGCAGAATCGCAACAATAGGGGTAAATCAAGTCAAAATATCAATGGGTTTTACTCCTATACTACTTCCAAACACTTAGCATGAACATTCAAAGGTTATTACGAACTTTGAAGAATTAATTTCGTCATTTCACTCAATTAACAAACCCTAACCCCAAGTTCATCTACTAGAGCAAAAACTAAACTTAATAATAAATAATTATTACCTTTTTTGGAAGTATTATGTAAGCACAAGGAAGATTAGTAGAGTTGTCGGCTAAAATCGCAGCAATGGGGACCAAAGGGGACCAAACTTCTGCTTCCACTTCGTGAGGAATAAAGAAAATGAAGTTTTACTGGTATCTAGGGCTTTATTCTGTGGTCCCGTGTTTTCAAAAATTCACGTCGTGAATTCTGAATGATTCACATCGTGAATTTCGTCTGGGCAAAAATTGGGCGATGTACTGACGGACTGATCTTGGGCTTGTTAGTCTAATGGGCTAAACTATATCTTGGAGTATCTATCCCGGTTCATTCACTATTCACGTCGTGAATATGTTCTAGAAGAAAAATCAATTTTTACTTTAAACTAAATTCTCAATTATTACTACTTCCATTTTAAGGTCCCTACATTCGGTGCTTAATTATGTTCTAATAGAGTTGGATGACATGATCTAAGTTTTTAAAACTAAAATGCAAAAAGAAAAAGAAAATTTTTGCAAACCAAACTCGGGTTGCCTCCCGAGAAGCGCTTCTTTTTCTTGGAGTCTTGAGCTGGACTCCGTGCCTCCTACATTGAGTCGTCGGAAGAATCCACCACTAGGATCTTTTGTTCCTTGAATCGCCTATTGTAAGCTTGAACTCGCCTTTTGTATGCCTTCTTTGAATTCTCTTTTTTAACTTTGACCTCTTCTTCAAGCTTGCGTTTGGTCCCTTTAGTTTCTTCCTTGCACTCCATAGCATCCTCCTCCTCTTTCACCACCGGATTTTTCACTCTTGAAGTGACCTCCTCTTCATCACTTGTCATTTCCTCATCCTCTTTGCTTACCCAAGAAGGTGGACTCTTGTAAGCTATGACTTCAACCAAAAATGGAACAGATGCTCTAGGTTTTGTTCTTTTAACTTGATGATCTGCCTTGATCTCTTCTTCCATAAGCTTTTCCAGTTCTTCTAGTTCATTATCTTCATTGATTGTGAACACCTCTTCTTGAACATGTTCCTTTGGGGAGCCATCTTCTATCCCAAAAACTTCTTTTTCATCTCCAACTCTCAAGGTGAGCTTAGACTCGCGGATATCAACCAAAGCTCCAACAGTGTTAAGCAATGGACGGCTAAGGATAATTGGAACATCGGGATCTTCCTTCATATCCAAAACTACAAAATCTATTGGAAAAACAAATTTTCCAATTTTCACCAAAATATCCTCCACTATGCCCCGGGGTTGTGTCACTGAACGGTTCTCCATGTGAATCGTCATTTTTGTAGCCTTCATCTTCTGAATGTCTAACTTCTGATAAAATGAAAAAGGCATCAAATTAATGCTAGCCCCGGAATCGGCTAAAGCATTCACCTTCATTTTGTTGCCAAATTCACACGGAAGAGTGAGGCGTCTAGGATCTCCCATCTTCTTCAGTGTCTCTCCCAACACAGTTTTCGAGCTTTGTTCACTTAGGACTACCTTAGAATGCTTCTTCAATTGCTTGCAAGTGTCTATCAAATCTTGTAGTAATTTCTGATGCTCGGGAATTTTGGATAAGGACTCGACAAAGGGAGTATTAATCGGGATCCCCTTCACATGCTTGACAAAGTCTCTATGTTCTCTCTCCAGTGGACTAAGGGTAGCTTGGGAAGGAAAAGGCAAAGGCGGCTGATAAACCGAACCAACTACAGAATTTTTCAGTTCATGACGGGCCCACGTCGTGAACATATAAGGTTCACGTCGTGAATTCTGGAACTCAGCAGCTTCATGATTTTCGAGCTTGGTCTTCTTCATCTTTGGATCGGGCTGCTGTGGTTCTTCTTCCAATGCCTCCAGGAACTCAGAGATGGCTTCTTCTTCGGTGTCTATGGCCATTACATGAGATTGGGTCTTCGTTTCGGTATTTTTCGGGGATAACTTCTCATGAACTAGAGTGGCTAGTTGACCAACTTGCACTTCAAGGTTGTGGATGGAGGCTTGCTGATTCTTAATTAAAGTTTGTTGTTCCATAATAGCAGAATCAGTGGCATTGTGTCTCTTTTCCGAAGCTTCCATAAACTTCATCAACATAGTCTCTAAATCGGGCTTCTTCTCGGCTGGTGGCTGCTCTTTTTGATAAAAGCCTCGACCTGTCTGCCTATACTTCTCTTCATTTTGCTTCTTATACTCTTCATATGGAAGCCACTCCTTCTTCGGTTTCCTCCAGTCCTCATCAAACTTATCCCCACTCGAGTAGCACACTTGAGCTTTTCTGTTCCCAAACTCATCTAGATTGCAGTCCTTGGTCAAATATGGACCACTACATTTCTCGCAACCCACTCTTATGGCATGTATTGACTGGTCCATTTGTGTTATCCTTCGATCCAAATTATTCAGCATAGCCATCACAGCTGGTATTTCTTCAGTTTGGGCCCCTCCACTGCCTTTGATTCCATTTTGCCTAGGGTTGTGGTATTCGCGAGAGTGTTTCACGAATTCTTCAATCAACTCCTTGACCTCCCTCGGATTTTTCTTTGTCAACGGTCCTTGAGAGTCACGGAGTTGTCTCGTCATAACGTTGACCCCATCATAGAAGATTGACATCTCTTGTTGCACATTTAGATCATGCTGAGGGCAATTTCTGAGCAAGCCCTTGTACCGCTCCCATGCTTCGTATAATGACTCCCCCGGCTGTTGCTCAAAGTTGGCTATTGCCTTCTTGAGTTTGGCTATCTTGGATGACGGGCAAAACTGGTCTAGGAACTACTCACGCATTTGAGCCCAAGTGGTAATTGTACCCGGTGGAAGTAATTTTGTTATATGCTAACCAACTAAGCTAAAATAACAAATAAATAACTAATTAACTTTTTGCAGATTTTATTCCACAAAAAGGGGGTCGATTAATCTAATGCAACTAAATAAACTAATAATCTAAGCCGTTGCCCAGCAACGGCGCCAAAAACTTGATGTGCACAAAAGTACCCACTAATTTTAATATTTATAACCTAACAAACTTAAACTAGCTATGCACTTATAGGCAGTGTACCTAGTCAGATTACAGTATAGTTTGGGTAAGTCGGGTGTCGATCACAGGGAACGGTGTTACTAATTAACCTACTTACTATTAAATTAACCTAATTATTAACAAGTTTAAAAGGGGTTTTATCTGATTTTACAAGATCAGACGAACTTAAATCAAATTCAATAAGTAAAAACACACTCTTGTCTAGTTTGAATCCACTTCTTCCTTATGGCTAGCTAATGATTATGGATTATCAAGTTGGTTTTAATTGTATTAGTAATTTAGTTCTAACTTTACCAATAATTAACTAATTCATGTCAAACCATGTATATTCACACACAATTAAACACAGAACTAATTATGAATATAAATATGTTATGTAAGATTTGTTATATAAATGCAATTATAGTCACGATACACGTTCTCTAGCACAGCTAAGCTTATTTACTCTAATTACTAACTAATATTGGTCAATCCTAGCTCTAACAATTCAATGTTCACTAAATCATTAGGTAAACAAGTTCATGCAGTTAATGGTCACTAAGCTACACAGAACAGGCAATCAAGTAATTAGAGAAACAAACATAAGCATGCTAGGTTATACAAATCAAACACAAGCAATTTTATCAACTAAATAAATCCATAAAAATTGAGCTATTCATAAGTTGGAAGCTTCATCTAGCCAAACAAGAGTAGCTAGATTCAGCTGCTCATCATAGCAACTAACAAACTAACACAAATTGAAGTGATATAAAAACATGTTCTTAATTAACAAAATAAACTAAATTATGGACCTTCACTCTTTTTGGTGTTGAAAGCCTCTTCCCAAAACTTTTCTCTCCTCAAAATCGTCTTCTGGAACTCCTCTTTCTAGCCAAAATTCCCCTCCATTCGTAATGGTCAAGGATTTATATAGTTGTTGATATCCATAAATTCACGTCGTGAATAATAAGAAATTCACGTCGTGAATAATAAGAAATTCACGTCGTGAGTTGTAGATAACCGTGCCCGTCAATGATTCCTTCACCCGCGTACATATCTTCTAGAACCAACAATTCACGTCGTGAATTCTTTAAGTCTCACGTCGTGAATAATCTTTTTCCAGATTTTTTTAATCTTTTAATTCCCAAAGTTTCTTTCTTTAACGCTTTTAGTCCCTTTTCTTCAAAATGTCTTCTTTTTGGCTGTAAATAACATTTAAGCTCATAAGTACCATTCTTCTAAACAAATTACCAACTTATTAATAAAAATGTACTTAAATATTGCCTAAAAATAGGTATAAATATGGAAATATCACCATCCTTTCGATTCCTATTGGTTGAAGGACCGAAACCTTCCTTTCAGCTCCTATTGGTTGAAGGACTGAAACCTTCCTTTCGGTTGGTATTGTGATGAGGACCGAAACTGCTCTTTTGGTTCCTTGAGTCTTCTTCTGATTTGTTCTTCCTTTCTATCCTTACAAAATCAGGATTTTGGGAATTCTGAGAGATTATTCTTATATCTCAGATTTCTTTGATGCTTTCTATCAGCCACCTGTTTTGGATTTCTATGAATGTTGGCCTTTCGTTTCGAAGTATGGGCACAACATTCACTGTTTGCTGAAGAAGTATCACTTGTGGTTTGCATAGGTTCGTGCAAAGGGGGTTTAGTTCCACTTGTGCTCGTCACATCATACTTTGTAGGCTCATTTAGTGGTTCAGGTATGTATCTACCTTTTACTCTCCATGAGGTTTTCTGAGAAAGACCCTTCGTCTCATCTGCGTTGTCTATTGGGGCCGACCAGAAGAATTCGTCACATCCTCCAGCATTGTCTTATTCTACCATAGCTGTTAACTCTGCAGTTTGTTGTGGAGTGACTCCCGGTAAAGTGTAGACTTGGTTTGGGGTAGTTTGAACCTTTTGGTACACAATAGCTTTAGCTTCGAGAACTTTGGTTTTGTCGGTAGACGAACGAGAAAACTCAACAGAGTTTTCAGAAATTATTTTCTTATGTGACTTAGGTTCGTTTTTGGCTAATTCAGAACAGTCCACCAAATCCTCTACAGAGATTTCACTCATATCATCATCCTCATTAAGTTCAGATGTATTTTTCAGCATCGATTTTATTTTCTGAACTTAAATTGGCATTCAAAGAGTCAAATTTTTGTATAGTGTCGGCTCTCAATTTCAATCTATCATTTTCGTCTAACAGATTTTTGAGCATGTCCTTATGGTCCTTGGACTTTATGTAGGATTCAATTTTGTCCAGACCTATTTTATACGCAAGAGACACTTCATCAGAAGATACAACACTTTCACAATTGTAGGCTTCAACGTCGATTTCATCCTCCTTTAATTCAAGGAAGGGTAAAATCATACGATGTATCTTCTTCCCTATTTCACAATCAAGATGCAACTGAGTGATGTTAAAATAGAGTCTCTTAGCAATTAAACAAAACACATTTCGCTGTTTAAGAAGTTTAAGATTGTCTCTTTGAAAATAAATAGTATCATCTTTAGATCTAATTAACTCCTTTTCCTTTTGCTCGATCCACATCCTTTGTTCGTCATTCTTTGAAGAAATCCTGCTGATTTGATCAGTTAGATTAGAATTTGTGACACGGGTTTGGGTGATACTGCTACTTACGCTTGAGAATTTTGACTTTAAATTATTTAATTCCTTTTCATAATTATTAGCATGTATTTTTAGAGAAGCAAGAATATTTTGTACCTTTTTTTATCAACTCATCACATTCGTTGATCTGAGTACTAACAGGCTTGGCAGCAAAACATGTGTCCTCTCGCTCTCTTTCCTCTTCAACTCCACCATCAGTTGTGTATCCTCTCATTTGGGACACACCCTCGGTCACTACAAAGCATCTCTCTATTGCATGATCTGCTTTTGCCAGCATAGCCTTTCAATGAGTGGGCTTCCTGAATTCATCATCCTCAGAATCTGTGGACCAGACCTCCACACCACCAAACTCATCACTGTTGTTTGTACCCTGCACAATTAAAGCATTCATGGTAGAGTTATTAACAGTAGACTTTCTTTTCTTTATTTCCTCCAATCTTCTCAGAAGGCTCGCTTCCTCATCTTCTTCGTTTGTCTTTTTTTCTTTCTTTCTCAACATACAGTCTTTAGCAAAATGATTTATGCCTCCACAGTAATGGCAGTCGAATCCTGAGTCTCCTCCAACTTTAGCTTCCTTCTTTGACTCTTCCGATTTTGACCCCATCTTTGGTTCCTCCTTGATCCTTTCAGCGCTGTAACTACCCTGCCAGTTTCAGTTCTTGTTGGCTGGGAATTTCTTCTTCATGAATTTTCTGGGATTGGACACCATCATGGCGTATTCTTTGCCGGTTAGATCAAAATTTGCAAGATCTAATTCCTCTTCTTCTTCAACCGAACTTTTTCCTTTGGAGACAAGAGCTAAGGAACCCAGACCAGAAACCACATTTGTTTCCTTTGATAAAGCATTCTCATGGGATTTTAAAATACCCACTAGTTTTTCTAAAGAGTAAGACTTGAACTGTTCATGAGCTTTGACTGTTGACACAACAGCCATCCATTCAGGTATGAGGTTGTTCATGAAAGTAACCTTTTGTTCAATAACTTTCCTTTCAATCCCATGCTTTATCATCTTACTTAAAAGATGATTGAAGCAATCGAAAGTTTGAACAAGTTTTTTTTCAGGCTTCTGCTTAAAGTCACCAAACTCAGATAACAAGAGAGTTTGGATAGAGTGTTCTAATTCTTCGTCTGTGGAATATAATTCCTTCAGTTTATCCCAGATCTCCTTAGCTGTAGCACAAGAACTCACTAAACGAAACGTATCCAATTGTAGCGCAAACCTTATCATCCTCAGGGCCTTGATGTTGCATTGAAATTTCTCCTTTTCATCCTGACGAATATCTTTGACATCATTGACAAGCTGATTGTATTCTTTCTATGTTTTAACAATCTTTGATGTGCTTGAGTGAGCGAATGGGCCTGCAGTAATAGCTTCCCAGATTAAATACCCATTGTCCTCCGATCCAATCACGTAGTCTTCAAAGTGATGCGTCCAAACTTCATAGTCTTGTGTATACAAGATTGGTATTCTTGTTGTAGACCCTATGCTGTTGGAGATATTGATCAGATTGGTTTGCGAATCATCCATGGACATTGTAAATACTTTTGATCGATAACCTGTAAAAGATTAGACTTGTAATATATCGTTAGGGTTAGATTAACAATTCATGAGATACGTCAATAAAGAGTGATAGCTCAATAAATATCAATCAATGCGGAATTAAAACCCTAAGAACTTATTCGACAGAAGAGATGTGTATGAATTACACAGTCTCCTGCTCTGACACCAATTGATGAGTTCAAAAATCTTAGATCGATTAGATCTTTCACAAGTACGATAAAAGAAATCAAACATTTTAAGAGCAATATAAGAATGAACACATAAAAGAATCAAATATGTGTTTATGATTCAAAACTGAGTCACGCCTCAGCAGAGCTCGATGAAGAACTTCCGCTGTAGAGGCGAGCTAGGGTTTACAAAACAATGAAGCAAATAAAATAAATGAAAGTGATCCCTACTAAGTCTGCATGCATGCAACATATATACTAAACCCTAGTACAAAATTATGCACGGCTGGACAGGCCCAATACCGACATTCAAACTGGGATAAGGACCGAGCCCATGACGCAGTCTAATAGACTCAACAGTAATCTTCATCGGACTCACCGAGTTGTTCATCCAACTCGTCGAGTTAATGGCCATCTTCATGTGACTCGCCGAGTCCACTTTGCGACTCGCCGAGTCGATTCAATCCTCTTTCCATACAGACTTGTTTTGAGCCATGCATCGGCTCCAAATCACAGATCCAAGATTCTAGGGCATGCTTATCATGTAAAATTGCAAATTTTACATGCATGCATGGCCTTAAAGGCTCCAAATGCCAAATCTAAGTTCTTAATGGGGCTTCATGCCCAAGAGGGACCTCAATCACAACCAAAACTGTAACTTTATGCTTCTAGAATCCGAAAAGGGTCCAGATCTGAAGTTACAATTTTAGATCTAGCCCATAGCTCATCATACCAACTTGATATTCCAAGAAAACCCTAAAAATCAACAAATAGATGAGATCTATAAGAAAAATGACGGTTTAGGCACCTCTGGAAGATGGTATCTGAGATGAATGTCGATTTCCACACTCTAATTGCTCCAATCTCCTCATCCTCAAAGTCTCCTCTTTCCAAAATCCTCTTTTCAAGCTTCAACACATACACAATGCACACACACACACACACGAATAAGGGCTCTCAGGGACTCTTTAGAACTGTAAAGAGGTCCAAGGGAGGCTAAGGTACCTTTAAATAGGGGTAGAAATCCCGGGATTTAGGGTTTCATCTGCCAGCTCCTACTCTCCGAGTCCCCATATGGACTCGTCAAGTAGGTCACTTAACACACAATCCCACCCCGCTGCTACTCGACGAGTAGGGAAATCAACTCGTCGAGTAGAGCTTAACCCAATACATCTTATTTAGAACAATACCTGAGAATCGGGGTGTTACAACTCTCCTCCACTTGAACTAGACTTCGCCCTCGAAGTCCGCTGGAATAAACAATGTCGGGTAATGCTCGTGCATCTCCGCCTCTGGCTCCCATGTCCACTTGGATCCCTTCCGATGTTCCTGCTGTACCTTTACCAAAGGTATTTCCTTGTTCCGCAAAATCTTCTTCTTCCTTTCCAAGATAGCCATAGGCCTCTCCACATAGTTCAGGCACTCATCAACCTAAATGTCATCCAGCGATACCACTGCCTCCTGGTCCATAATGCATTTTCGCAATTGCGAAACATGAAATGTATTGTGGATCCGGCTAAGCTCCTCCGGAAGCTCTAGCCTATAAGCCACCCAGCCAACCCTGACAACAATCCTGAATGACCCAATGTAACGGGGACCCAATTTTCCCCTCTTCCTAAAGCGAATCACACCCTTCCAGGGTGAGACCTTCAGAAGAACCATGTCACCCACTTGAAATTCCAGTTCAGATCGGCGTCGGTCGACATAACTTTTCTGCCGACTCTGAGCGGTCTGCAGCCGCTGTCTAATCTGCTGTATCATCTCGGTAGTTTGCAGAACTACCTCTGTCCGACCCATCACCCTGTGCCCAACCTCGCCCCAGCAGACTGGGGTCCTACACTTCTGCCCATACAACAGCTCGAAAGGCGGGGTGCCAATACTGGAATGATAGTTGTTGTTGTAGGCGAACTCTGCAAGCGGTAGGTGGGAATCCCAACTCCCACCGAAATTAATGACGCACGCCCTCAACATATCCTCAAGGGTCTGAATAGTCAGCTCACTTTAGCCAGTATTCTGCGGATGGAACGTCGTACTAAAGTGCAGTTGCTTACCCAGTTCCTCATGGAACTTCTGCCAAAAACGGGAAGTAAACCTAACATTTCGATCGGAAACGATAGAAATCGGAACCCCATGGCGAGAGACAACCTCTCTGATGTATAGGTTGGCCAACTTCTTTGCCGACGAACTCTCCCGTATGGCTAGGAAATGGGCACTCTTGGTCAATCAATCCAAGATGACCCATATAGCATCGAACCCCCGTACCGTCTTCAGCAACTTCGTGATGAAATCCATCACGATCTGCTCCCATTCCCACATGGGAATCTCCAGAGGATGCAGCTTACCCTGCGGCCTCTGATGCTCGGCCTTGACCATTCTACAGGTCAAGCACCTCTCAACAAACCAATCGATATCTCGCTTCATGCCAGGCCACCAATAGCTCGAACTCAAATCACGGTACATCTTGGTGGCTCCCGGGTGAATAGAAAAACGAGACTTATGAGCCTCCTCCATCACTGTCTGTCGGACCCCTCCGGACATCGGGACCCAAACCTGACCATAACGGGTCAACAATTTGTGGCTATCCCGAACAACCCGGGAGCTTTCGCCCTTAATCCTCTCCAACTTCCAGTTCTCTGGTCTCATACCCTCAATCTGAGCATCCCTGACCAAACCCACCAGTGGGGAATCTACCGCTATCCTCATACACCTGGATGGGGTCGAGGACCCAGCTGACTTGCAGCTTAGAGCATCCGCAACCACATTTGCTTTACCAGGATGGTAAAGGATCTCACAATCATAGTCCTTGACCACATCCAGCCACCTGCGCTGCCTCATGTTCAGGTTCGGCTGATCCATGATATGTCTCAAACTCTTGTGATCCGTGTATATAGTTCAACGGACCCCGTACAGATGGTGCCTCCAAATCCTGAGAGCGAAAAACACCGCTCCCAACTCAAGATCGTGCGTAGGGTATCTCGTCTCATGCGGCTTCAGCTGCCGCAATGCGTAGGCTACCACCCGTCCTCTCTATATGAGGATTGCCCCCAAACCTGTGATGGATGCATCATAAAATCCTCCACTCGCATAAACACTGTCGGAGGGTCTTAAACGCCCTCTGCTGCTCAGGGCCCCACCAGAAATCCACCCCCTTCCTCGTTAGACGAGTGAGGGGTACGACAATCTTGGAGAAATCACGAATGAATCTCCGATAATACCCTGCTAAACCCAAGAAACTCCTGATGTCAGAGGGAGATTTTGGGGTCTCCCACTGCATAACCGCCTCCACCTTGGCCGGATCGACCAAAATCCCCTCACACTTAACAAAATGTCCGTGGAACTGGACCTCTCGTAACCAAAACTTGGCATACGTCCGTTCTTGCCTCAAAACCTCCAGCAACTCCCTGAGATGCTCCTCATGCTGCTCTCAGGTCTTGGAATACACCAAGATATCATCTATGAACACAATGACCGAGCGATCGAGCATCGGTCTGCAAACTCGGTTCATCAAATCCATGAACACCGTTGGCGCATTGGTGAGCCCAAACGGCATCACCACAAACTCGTAATGACCATAACGAGTTCGAAACATGGTCTTCCCCACGTCTTCCTCCCTCACCCTCACCTGGTGGTATCCTGATCTCAAATCAATCTTGGAAAACCAAGATGCTCCCTGCAGCTGATCAAAGAGATCATCTATCCTCGGGAGTGGATAACGGTTCTTCACCGTTAACTTGTTCAGCTCCTTATAGTCAATGCACATCCTGTGCGAACCATCCTTCTTCCTGACGAAAAGGATCAGTGCTCCCTAGGGTGAGCTACTCGGACGAATAAACTGCTTACCCAGCAGCTCCTGCAACTGAGATGATAGCTCTTGCTTCTCTGGCGGTGCCAAGCGGTACGACGCCTTGGCGATAGGGGCCGCACCCAGCACTAGATCAATCCTGAACTCCACCTGCCTCACCGGAGGCACTTCGGGTAACTCCTCTGGAAACACATCAGCAAACTCTCTAACCACTGGGACCTCTGAAATTGAGAGCTGCTCTCTAACCCGCATATCTACCATATACGCCAAATAACGAGCACACCCGTGCTGAATATGCTGTCGAGCCCTGGCTGCCGAACAAAACCCTGCTCCCAACCTGGTGCCATCACCATATACTACAAGTTCTCCCCCACTTGGGGTTCGAACCACCACCTGCTGTCCTTCACAGTTAATCATGGCGCCAAAACGGATAAGCCAATCAATCCCTAAAATCACGCATACATCCCCCATGGGGATAGGGATCAAATCTATTGGGAAGGACACCCCAAAAATCTCCAACTCGCATCCCTGGTAGACCGAAGAAGCAGAAACCTTGTGCTCGTTGGCGATCAAAACTCGCAACGGGCACTTAAGATCATCCATCGGCACACTAAACCCTCTAGAGAAGGTCTGAGATACAAATGATCGACTCGCCCCCGAGTCAAATAATACCAAAGCGGGCAAAGAATTCACTAAAAACGTACCTAATCACAGGTACAATCAATAAGCAAAAGACAGATACAATAGCTGAGACATAGAATAGAAACGTACCAGCAACCACATCCGGTGCTGCCTTAGCCTCCTAGGTCGTGAGCTGGAAGGCGCGACCCTAAGCCTTCGAAGGCTCCACCTTGACTGGCCTCCAATCTCCAATCCTCACATTAGCTGGCGTGGGACCCAGCGCCGGCTTGGCGACGAGCTGCAAACAGTTGGTCTTCACATGACCAACCTGATGACAATGGTAACAAATCCTCATATCTTCTGGAGGGGCGGACTGGTGGCAGTCCCTGGCATAGTGCCCCTCCTTTCCACATTTATGGCACCCACCTCCTGCTCGATAAACTCCCGAATGACCCTTGCCACAGTTTCCACAAGTGTGGCTCTGCTGACTCCCAGATCGAGCATCAACGGTCTTAGGCCGCTTAGGCGCCGGCGGAGACTGTGTCAATGCCTGACGCTGCTCCTTCAGCTGCAGCTCTATCTCTAACTCACACCGCCTCGCGGCTTCCTGTAGATCCAGGAGGGTATCACAACGCTGTATAGCCACAAACTGCTGTATATACGTCTTGATCATACTCAGATAACAAGTCATCTGAGACTGCTCTGACGCAAACTCCGGGCAAAACATAGCCCTCTCAATGAACATCCGGGTAATCTCCATCACAGACTCCCCGTCCTGCCTCAATGTCAAAAACTCTTGAGCAAGCCACTCCCGTTCCATGCGCACAACGTAGCGGGTGTGAAACATATCTCGGAACTGCTCCCAAGTAATAGCAGCCCGCTGATCGTTAGAATATGAACATGTCGTCAATCTCCACCAGTCCTTGGCCCCGAGCCTAAGCAGGTTCAGAGCACACCTGACCTTCTGGTCGGCAGGACATGAGCACGTGAAGAAACAACCCTCCACGTCAGACAACCACCGCATAGCTCTGATCGCATCCTGAGTACCACCAAATGTTAGGGGTTCGTATTATCGAAGTCCCGATACTGGAAAGCCCTGTCGGCTCCTCCTCCAACCCCTTCCGCAGTTACAGCCGAAGTGGCTGCAGCGGATGCTGTCTCTGCCAGAGCTGCATATCGCTCATCAAAATACTCGACTATCGTGGTCTTGATCGACCCAAACATCTCTGGTAGCTGCGCTCGAAAAGCCGTAACGACCGCATCGTGCAGAATCTCCCGGATCCTGGCATCCAGCTCCTCAGTCCCTATCTGAACCACGGGCTCAGGTGCCACCGGCACCTCTGATCCTCCGTCTCCCGACCCTGACCCTGACCCGGATCCCAATCCTGATCCAGACCTAGCAGCAAAATGTCTCGTCACCACCATACTGAAAGGTACACTCAAGACATCAGATAAACAACATAATATCGGGAGAACAAAACCCACAAACCCTAGGGGTTGTGATTTCTTTTCTACACATATGGGTCCTATGCGTCCAGTAATACGGGCCCATACTACCTTCCACACCTACACATACTTGTCTCAAGTATCACAACAACGCCCTAATACTATACCCAACATAATGTGCGCTCAACCCTCACTACTAAGGGACATCGCCTATCTCACAACTGATCCCACAGCTCTGCACAACTCACACCTCCATGGAACTTCCATCAGCCCCTACAACACTAGTGTAGCTAGCCGCACATAACGCTGGACCCGATAGACTTTCGAATATCCAATCCTACCCAAAGGTCGAATCAAACATTCTCAGACTATAAGATCTTGACTATACACAGCTGTGATGCATACACTAAACTTCTATAGTTATGATGTCAATTCCATATACAAGAAACCCTAGGCTAATAGGTATCATATAATCAGGCAAATCTATCATGTGATTCCTGAAGATCCCTAACCTAACACTAGCATGCTGTTCTAACATATCAGAATATCAAATAACTGTATGGTATTTTGGGGTTTACTTACAGGCTCCGGCTGATCGTACCCTCCTCATCCTCCATCCATTATTTTGAAAACCATTTTTAAAACTTACTTTCTGAAAATCTCCTTGATTTGAGACTGGATTCACACGAGTGTTCCTCCAATTTACTCAAACCAAGCCTCTGATACCAACTTGTAACATCCATGAATTTTACAACAAAATTTAAACTTTTTCGATCATAATAAAAATCAAATAGTATTGTTTACAAAATGTTTCCAAATCAATATCCATCAAAGTGTCCCAAAATAGTAACGTAAGGATGAGGAGTGGTACGGTCATGCCTTCGCCTTGCCATGATCTCCTGAAGTACCTGAAACAATAAACTGAAACTGTAAGCCCGAGGGCTTAGTGAGCTACCCCAAAATACCAATACTACACTGACAATGCCATATCAATAACAAACTATCAAACAATCAACATGCATACTGGCCATCGGCCTGACTGGACCGCCCTAGTGGGCCTACAGTCTATCTGAATCTATCCCGAGCCTTCGGCATGACTAGTCCGCCTCGTGGGCCTGTAGTCTCCCCGGACCGCTCATAGGGTATGTTGGCCTTCAACACAAATCAGGACCGCCTCAACCCAACCAAAAAGCATCTAACCATGTGCGCATAACTATCATATATTGGCATATACAAACATCAAAAATATTTATCACACTGATCATCAATCATAGAATTCTCTCGTAACTAGAGTATCGACCTAGCAGGTCACTAGCATACTAACCCTTACGGATCATAAGAGCATAACATACTGTCTACCCTGATTCTGATCTAACAGGTCATAACGACATGTATCATACCATAACATCAACAACTAAAGGGTCGGCCTTGGTGCCGTAGACCCTATCAATATAGTGAGGATAACTCACCTTGCAAATGTCGACTCGAAAGATACACTCCAACTCTTGGATCACCTGACACAGGCTCCACCACTTATGATCATAGTACAATATACTCATAAGTCCTTAACCTTATAAGGTACCCCATAACCCACTAGGCAATCCCTGATCAAGGTCAAAGTCCTCAGTCAAGGTCAACAGTCCATGTTGACCTCGACTCGCCGAGTACCCTCAGCTACTCGCCGAGTTCCCTAAAGCACATTCCAAGTCGCCAAGTCATCCGAGTGACTCGTCGAGTTCCTTCGATTCTAGATCAAACTTTAAGGCCACCCGTCGAGTTCCCTCATTTCCACTTGACGGATTCACACGCATACATATCCAAGATAAAACTCATTCGACTCGCCGAGTTGTTCTTCAACTCGTCGAGTCTTATGGTAATCTTCATCGGACTCGCCGAGCTGTTCATCCAACTCGTTGAGTTCACGGCTATCTTCATGTGACTCGCCGAGTCAACTTTGCGACTCGTCGAGTCCATTCAGTCTTCTTTCCATACAGACTTGTATTGAGCCATGTAGCGGCTCCAAATCACATATCCAAGCTTCTAGGGCATGCTTATCACGTAAAATTGCAAACTTTACGTGCATGCATGGTCTTAAAGGCTCCAAATACCAAATCTAAGTTCTTAATGGGGCTTCATGCCCAAGATGGACCTCAATCACAACCAAAACTGTAACTTTATGCTTTTAGAATCCGAAAAGGGTCCAGATCTGACGTTACAACTTCAGATCTAGCCCATAGCTCATCATACCAACTTGATATTCCAAGAAAACCCTAAAACTCAACCAATATAGTAGATCTATAAGAAAAATGACGGTTTAGGTACCTCTAGAAGATGGTATCTGAGATGAATGTCGATTTCCACACTCTAATTGCTCCAATCTCCTCCTCCTCAAAGTCTCCTCTTTCCAAAATCCTCTTTTCAAGATTCAACACATACACAAGGCGCACACACACACACACACACGAATAAGGGCTCTCAGAGACTCTTTAGAACTGTAAAGAGGTCCAAGGGAGGCTAAGGTCCCTTTAAATAGGGGTACAAACCCCAGGATTTAGGGTTTCATCTGCCAGCTCCAACTCGCCGAGTCCCCATATGGACACGTCGAGTAGGTCACGTAACACGCGATCCCACCCCGCTGCTACTCAATGAGTAGGGCAATTAAATCGTCGAGTAGAGATTAACCCAATACATCTTATTTAGAACAATACCTGAGAATCGCGGCGTTAAAATATTCAAAGGATTGGTTGCTTGTGGACAGTTGGAAGTATAGTAGTGTTTGGACAGACCGTATTGACATAATTATGAGTGGAGGTGACTCTTGTTCAGAATTGATAGTTATATGGGAATATGGAAATGTTTCCATAATGGGAGTTGATGGTTAGCATCTACATATGAGTTAGAAAATTTAATGCAAGGAAGGTGTTCAAGGAACGTGCCTTGAATTTGAAACTTCATTGCTTTGGAATTGTTTTTCGTAACAAAGTTCTAATGGAACATTCTGTAATATCATTGGTTGAGTCTTTGTGACTTTAAATCTTTGACATCACAGAAGGACAATGCATTTAAGGTTGAACTCTAACACACTATAGTAGTAACAAGAATTTTGAATTATGAAATGAACATCATTGGAATGATGTCCAATCAATCTGTTCACAAAGGAAGGACCATAGAGAGACATAGTATGCATGTTTATAACGTGGCGTGAGTGATGTTTAATTCAAGTGTTTTGCAGATTACTCGAAACATTATATAATGAATAAAGGCTAATTAATATTGTGATTAAATAATAAGAGTTTTATTTATATTCAATAGTTTTGAGACCATAGTTAATTAGGTTATTCTTGTTGGATTAGTGTCTAAGCCCATAACTATATTTGGTAAGTACTTAACCCGGTTGTGCATGGTCCTTTTGGGTTGCCTTCACCAAAGCAACATGATAGGATGATTTATAAATAAAAAGGTTATTATGATTTATTAATATATTATATGATTAATATATTAAAGGAGAAATCATATAGTTTAATTAATATTAGACAAGAATTAATTTAGAATTAATTATGTGGCTAAAAGAGATTAATTAAATAAAGGGGACTAGAACTGTCAATTGTGTGATAGTTGGTTTTGGGCTGTGGATCCTTATGGATCATAGGGTGGACGAAATTAAGGTGTATAGGATCCTTGAATTCATCCAGGCCTTAATCTAGAAGGATCTTTGGACTGCCTAAAGCCTAAGTAATCCAATTAGGGTTACATGTTGTAACCCTAACAACTCAAGTATTTAAAGAACCCAGGGTCTACAGATTTCGGCTACCAGAAACCCTAAGGAGTTCCTAGAGTCGATTTTGTGTCCACAACCTCTCTCCAAATCATCCTCTTACTTTTTGGTGTTTGTAAGCCATTAGAGGAGTGACAATTATGACTCTAAGCTCCAAGGATAACAAGATTCAAGCTTTCAAGAAGAGGTAATCATCTAGATCTACTTTGTTAAGTCAATTTCGAATTGTATATCATAGATCTAGGGTTTGCAAGTCTTGGATGAAAAACATGTTCATTAGAGAAACCTAGATCCAAGCATTAGGGTTTGTATGTGCACATAGGAATGTTCTTATGGGTCAAACCCATCGTGGTATCAGAGCCTTGTTTGGCTTCTCTTGAATTTGGTTCTTTGTGTTTTGACTCTTTCTTAAAACATCGTTTTTCTTACTTTCTACCTGTTGAACTCGGCGAGTCCCATTGTGGACTCGACGAGTATGATGAACAAGATGAGTCCATAAGGGGACTCGGCGAGTCGGATCGTCAGACAGAGGGAATTTCAGGATTTCTTGCTGTTTTGCTTAAGGATAATTACCTAAATTGTTTTAGTCTAACAAAATCCGAATTTTATTACCTTTTTATCAATATCCTCATCTAAACAAAAGATAATTACCAATTGTTTAAATAATAATTTCCTTATTTGATAATACTTGATTATTTAAATTAATTGTTGAATTATCTTGCAAGTAATATTGACTAGGTCAAATTTAGATAATTATTAAATTAAATGCTTAATTGAAAATTATTTGCTATTTGATCTTTGTGTTTTGAAAAAGTTCAAAACTTGTCCTCAGGTTTTTTTAATTTGAACTATTTAAATTTCATACCCTAGAATTTTACAAGTTTAAAATTCAACCTTATACTTTATAATATTATAAGATTAATATATATATATATATATATATATATATATATATATATATATATATATATATATATATATATATTAGTAAGCCTCATTCACGAAGTCGATTTATAGGGGGGGGGGGGGGGGGGGGTATAAGGTTGTGTCCTATAAAATGGCCATTTAATGAATGTCCACTCTCACCCACCGCTTCCTTGATTGGTGGAGGGTCATTAGCCGAACGGGTAGGATAGGGCAAACCTTTCCTCATTAAAAGTATAATGAATATATATAAAGTAACTAAATGTTTTTCAAAATCCCCAATCTTAATTACTTTAGGCAAAGTGAATTGATGTAATCCCATGAAATTACACTTTGTACCCTTTCTAAGAAGTTAGTGGAGCGTGTGTGGTTAACCAGCACACTAATTGGTTTCTAACCATAGGTGGCAAAGGGTGACTTATTGTTTTTCATAGTTCGATGGAGTGTGTGTGGTTAACCGGCACATCGAATAGGTGACTGTAACAATGAGGGCACCATGTACATTTGCATGTTATTCACACCCGCTTTGTGATCCTCGGCATCCCAGTCACAAACTTGAGGGGCATATCGAGATTTAAACATGCCATGTAAAAGTTCAATGAATCTCAAAGGAATCTAGGAGTTTTCAATACATTTAAAACTTAATCTCTTTTCCGTTTTTCATGGTGGAGAATTAGTGAATCATCATTCACTTACCTTCAAATTATTTTCATGTTAGATTACGACATCCCTCTTCTAATTTGTAAATAATGTTGTTGGATCCTAGCCCTAATTTTTCATTTGGATGTTTTATTGGGGATTCATTTCTAATCAAACTTTGTTCTTTTCTTCTTCAGATGTCGAACTCAAACAACAACAACGCTTCAGGCTCGACCTCATCCGGCTTGTTCTCACTCATGAACTTGTGTGGGAGAGTGATCTTTGACGAGTCCAATTTCAATGATTGGACCCGTAACATCCGAATGGTCACTCGTTATGAGGACAAAGAATATGTCCTCGATAAAGAGCTGAAGGAGGTGAACATCAACACTGCTACTCCCGAAGAAATCGCTGCCTTTGAGGCCCATGAGCGTGATGCCACGAAAGTCCATTGCATCATGCTAGCGACTATAACTGCTGAACTACAGAAGTCCTACGAGGACTACTATCCCTACGAGATGAATCAAGACTTGGTGGACTAGTACCACCAAAGTGCGGGGAAAAAAAGGTATGAGATCATCACTTCGATGATCACTGCCAAAATGGGTAGTGGAGAGTCCTTTACCGCTCATCTGCAAAAGATGCAGAGATATGTTGATCGCCTGCTGAAGTTAAATGTTAACCGTCAGTGATGCTAATACATCCAGAGGTATCACATCTATCACAAGTTCCTTGGTCTTGCCTCATCCTTCCTTGATTCAAGTACGGATCCTCTACTTTCAGTAGTACGGGCCCATACTACCTTCAACATCTATTCGTACTTTCCTCAAGAACCGCCTTGACTCCACCAAGTCCCTTCTACTACTACTAATCTCTGCTATTCCCATCCTAGGCTCGCCCTAGGGTACCTCTAACCCCACCCAAACTAGTACTCAACTACTGAAGGCCTCCTTGTAATTCCAATCAGCCATTACTTGAATACAATCACATGTAACGAGGCTCAGATAATACTTCGAGTAAGGGACTCATCCCTACAACAGTTAGGACTCAAACAAGAGCTGTGAAATAGGGTCAAATCCAATCCTCTAAGATTATGCAACCCTGATCACATGTGACTTTAGTGTATTCACCTAATAGCTAACTCCCATCACTCAGAGTCCCACAAAGCACAAAGCAAGCAGCATTCAGACAAAAAGAGAACGATCTCAAGCAACCATATCCTCATAACATGAAATTGTACTAGCATACAATGCTAAGCTCATACTATCAGGCATAACCTTACAGGCTATCCTACTACTGTCTACTCAACACTAGCATGCAATTTTCATAAAGCTGGAACACATATAGCAGGAACATAAGGCATCCTCCTAGGTCCTTAGTCCTATTCTAGCATGCTGTTCTACTGAAAATGCTAGCATAACATAAACTTGTATGGGTACTTCGGGGAATACTTACTTGAGCTCGGCCAGTCGCGCACATCACACACTTTTTTCTTTTTCCAAAACTCTTTATCTTAACTCTAGAGAAAAAAAAACATTTTCATTTGTAAAAATCTTTTAGTCCCTTGATTTGAGTCCAGACACTCCCGTGGGTGTATTTGAATCCCTCAAACCAGGGCTCTGATACCAACTTGTAACATCCCAAATTTCGAGTCCAAAAATTTCATATTAATTATCGGATTATAAAAACATTCATAAGAAAACTGTGTAACAGTATATCATTTTGTGAATCAATGTATCATATTTGAAAACCCAGAACATATAATAGTAACATGTCAGAGTACAATCCTAGAATATCTCAAGTGCGGAAGATCAATTCTTGTGTGTATGATGTGCCGCTACCGAGCCAGCTCTTTCCCCTTCGCTGAGGAGGTACCTAAGACTAAAACTATAAAATGTAAGAAAGAAGCTTAGTGAGATCCCCCCACAATACCACATACCATGCATATATAATGAACAACTAGGAGATACGGGCCTCGCCCACACTTTGCTGTCTCTGAGATACGGGCCTCGCCCATACTCAGCTTCTAAACCATAGCATACAAGTATCACACAGACCACAAGTATAAGAAATTCTATCAAACAAGCCTATATCATAATCAAACTCAACTATGAGATGCGGGCTCTGCCCACACTCCAATACTAACGTATCACCTATACGGGCCGGCCTTGGTGCCTTAGACCCGTTCCTACTGGAAGGAAATTCACCTCGTAAGACTGACCGCTGGAAAGCCGCTCGGGAAGTCTCTGACTGTTGCTACTCCGGAAATCTTCCGGCTATAATCCCCACATAACATTCAGTCAGTATCTGATATCTACTCTTAGGGTAAAATGACTATTTTACCCCTACCTAGGACCAAGTCAAATTCAAAGTCAACTTCCAGTTGACTCGACTTGCCAAGTTGGGCCGTCAACTCGTTGAGTCCCTGTCTCTTCAACTGTCCTCATCCACGTCCCTACTCGTCAATTTAGCATCGAATCGACGAGTTCTCCTTCTAACACAACCTTGTATAAACCTTCATCCGACTCGCCAAGCGATATGAACACTCGTCGAGTCCATGTCATCCTATGAATACATCCTGACCTCGACTCGCCGAGTTGTATGAACAACTCGTCGAGTTCGTCTTCAAGGGTTGGGAGATTGCCTTGGACTCGCCGAGTCTGTTCTAGCACTCACCGAGTCCTATGAACTCCAGGTCTAAAACTAAGTCCAATGCGTTGGGTCACTCTTCCTGTCCTGCTACAACCCTTCTAACAACCAACTAAGTTCTTTTGACCCTCAACAGATATGGGACTCAAAGCCTTGGACTCGTCGAGTCCCAAGAATGGACTCGCCGAGTTAGTCACATCCACACCCTAAATCCTCGATTTCTGATGTACAACTCATGACCAAAAGATAGATCTAGGCTCCTACAATCGTTCTAGCACGTAAAGTTACAAACTTTACGTGCATGCATGGGACTTTAAGTCCAAAAGGTCCTAAAACAAGCTCTTGGGTTGCATGGAGTCTTTCTTGGGTGTAAAAGCACCCACTTTCCACCTTGTGACTCCTCTAAGGACCTAGATCCAAAGCCTTGTCCCCAACCATGCTTTCATCTATGTTTGGATACCTAAAATAGCTTATAAAAGCCCTAAATCTCCATAAAATGGGATCTAGCAAATGAACAAGCAAGTTAGCAACTTTATACCTTCTGAGGACTGGAAATGAAGCACAAACTCGAACCCCTCTGGTCTCCTCTTTTTTCCTCAAGATCTTTTCCTTCCTTCTTAAGACTACCAACACCAAAGTCCACCAAAATGACTTAGATTGCTTCAACAACGGTTAGGGTTTTCTATAGAGGCTTTCTGGGAGCATAAAGGGACGATGGAGGCTGTATAACGTTGTTTAAATAGGGTGCAAACCCTCATATTAGGGTTTTGTCCAGACAAAGCCAACTCGTCGAGTCCGGGACCCGACTCAACGAGTCCATCATTTAAATCCCGCGTCTCATCCCGCTTCTACTCGGCGAGTTGGGCCTTCAACTCGCCGAGTCCCAGGCCAAAAGTGAAAAATTACTTAAATAAAATACATACCAGGAAACAGGTGCTACATAGACCATCTCTTAGAGATAGACAATTTCTTCTCTTAAGCCTCCTCTTGTATTATGGTGTTTGTGAAACAATATAGGCATCATACTTGAGGTGCTCAAGCTTTCAAAGGTTAAGAACTCTACCCTACTCAAGAGGTAAGCATCCAAACCAAGTTTATATTGTATAGCTTCAATTGTATGCTAGATAGGGAGAATGCTTTGGAAAAATTGAAAATGCATGTATAATTAGAGAAAACATAGATCCAAAGCATTTAGAGTTGCATATGCACCATAGGAGTGTTATAGTGCTCAAAACCCAACATTTATAACTAATGTGTAGTAAGAAATGTGGGCATCACACATAACCTCTTTTCACTTAGCCCAATCATTTCTACTTTGACATTCAATGACAAAATGTGGTTCAGGATCATTATTCATAATATCCCATGCACCTAAATAAGAAAACATTTCACTTATATTGAGAATTTCATTTTGGACACATACTCTATTTGTTTTACCATAATTTATTGCAGAATCTTCATTGATTTCCTCTCCTATGGGGATTTTGATGTTCCATGTTTCTCCAAGGAACACTTTCCGCATGCTCTAGTGCATCTTCTACTCCTCTTCTTTTCCGGGGATTTTTATCCTTAGAACCAAACAACCTTCCATGATTCAGGCGTGTTTTAGACTCTTGATTGACTTTATCATCAGACTTTCCATATGGAATTTCAGTTCGAGCTAGAACATTGATAGATGGTATATATGATTTATTCATCCTTTTGTGTTAGTAAATGCATCAAGCAAATGATTTTTAGTTTCTTGGAAATGCATTATCTTTTGAAATTTAATTTCACATTGCTTTGTGTGAAGGTCAAGATATGATAAGGAAGGTTCATGCCATGAAATATACTTTTCTTGAATTTTCTTTTCTCCCCGCTAATGGTGGGAAATTTGCCTCATCAAATTGGCAATTAGATAAGCGTGCTGTAAAACCATCACCTATTAAAGGTTTAATAAATCTTATATTAAAGACTGACTCACAACCAACATATATTCCCCCAACTTTCTTTGATGACCTATTTTTGTTCGTTGTGGCGGTGCAATGGGGACATATACTACACACCCAAAATATCTTAGATGAGATATATTTGGCTCTTGACCAAAATTAGGTTGTATGGAGAATATACATGATATGAACTTGGATTCATACGTATCAATGATCCAACATGTAAGATTGCATGGCCCCAAACAGAAACATGAAGTTTGGTTCTTATTATCAATGTTGTAGCTATTAGCTATAGACGTTTAATCAGTGATTCAACTAAACCATTTCTTGTGTGTACATGAGAAACTAGATGCTCAACAAAAATTCCTATAGACATATAATAGTCATTAAATGCTTGTGAAGTAATTCATCAGTATAATCAAGTCTCACTCTTTTGATAGTATAATCAGGGAAATTTGCCCATAATTTTATAATTTGAGCAAGAAACTTTGCAAATGCCATATTACGAGTTGATAATATGCAAACATGATATCGTTTGTTGGATGACCAGATGGTGGATGAATCGATCCACATATATCACTTTGAATTCTTTCAAGAAATCTAGGTGGCTCTCTTTCAACTTTCATTGGAGAATGTTTTTTTAATTAACTTTATGAGGGAAAAACGTGTAGATCGTATTATGTTACTGGATTGAGGGAACTTCTAGTCCTTCAATGGATGTCCATGCGTATTCTCAATTATCCTTCGCTTCATGGTTAATCATAGGTGGGTCAACCTATTATGTTATAAACTAAATGTCCAAAGATCACAATGTTTTTCTCTGACTACCATATTTGATTCAACCATATGTATATATGTGTAATGAAAACCATAATCAAGTGTTGGTCGTTTTTCAAGCACATGGTTTTTGTCTATAATATACATATATTTTATATTTTCAATGGTCATTGTTTTTATGTCATATCCTTTGAAATATATGTAACTAAAACTTAGTAAGTTTCTATTAGAGTTTGGAGAAAATAAGGCATTTTATATACAAAAGCTTACACCATTTGGTAATATAAAATAGGCTTTCCTAGTTCCCTCTAACAATATGTAGGACCTGATATTGTATTTATGACTGCTTTTGTTGTTACCAATTTTGAAAAATATTTCTTTGATTTCAGAATAGTGTGTGTACTATCACTATCTTCCATGCAAAGATCTCTAACCTTTTCTTGGTGTCATGCTCCCATTGGAGTCATATTGAACTTCACATATGAAAGAAATAATGAGTCGATAAAGATAATCATAATAATCATTATAAAGGAAGTTTATTTATTGTAGGAAAGACATTATATGAAAAACAAAGGAAGGAAAAACAGATTTAACGGAGCAACAATAGAAATTTTAGTTTATGTCTTCCATATTGTAGAAATCAGTTGCAATTAGCGGAGTGCATTCAACATTATCAATGAGGTTTGCTTCTTTTCCCTTTCCTTTAATGGACTCTTGATAAAGTTTACAATGATGAGTAGGTGAGCGATAGATCCTTGACCAATGGCTTGTGCTACCACATCAATAACATGAACCATTAGATTTTTGTGATGTTCCAACATCATGCCTGGCGATTTTGGCCTTGTCTTGTGCATGAATAGTGTTTCTTTGTGTAGATTGATAATTATTCATTTTCTGGCCACAAACATGATTATTACCTTGTCCACGACCATAATTATGGTTCTAATTATGGCTTTGGTTTTGATTAAAACAGCCAAAGCCTCATCCTCAACCACGAACACATCCTCGTCCATGTCTATTGTTGATGAACATCGGTATTCATAGCATTTTCTTCAAGAAGTGCTACTGATCATGTTGGACGAAATTCACAATTTTCCATCAAGAGCTCATTATTTTGCTCTACAAAAAGCATGTATACATTTATTTTAGAATATTTTGTGAACTTTTGTAACAGATGTTGTTGCATCAAGGTAATGTTTGATGCATGAAACGTGGAGTAGTTTTCTCCAACATATCTTCATCAGTAACTTCATGTCCATAATATTTGAGTTATGAACATATTATGAACAAAACTAAGTTGTATTCATTTACTTTTTTGATGTCTTGAAATCTCAGTGTTCTCCATTATCTCTAGCATTTGGAAGTATAACATCCTTTTGATGATCAAATCTTTCTTTCAATAGATTCCAAAGAATGCTTAGATCAGTAATATCAATATATTCAAATCTCAACATACCATCAAGATGCTTATGAAGGAAAACTTATGCTTGCTTTTTCTTACTCCGAGCACTCATTAAATTCCTATATAGCATTAGGGATTCTCATGTACTCAAGATTAATTTTTACATCTATCATCCATGACATATAGTTTTTTCCACTAACTTCAAGTGTTGCAAACTTGAGTTTTGCAATGTTGGACATAACGTAACCAAAAAATTTAAATAAAATAAAAATATGAAAATCAAAATCCATATATATATATATATATATATATATATATATATATATATATATATATATATATATATATATATATATATATATATATATATATATATAGGTTCAAATGTGGATTGATATCTATTATGTGGACGTGTGGATAATGTTGTTCTATGAGAATGACAAAGAAAATATGTTGTTTGTAATATGAATACGTTCAATCTTATATAATTATTGTAATTATTAAGCATTTTCACTAATTAAATCGTCTATAAGGTTATTATACACTTTTTTTTAATTATTCTCATTCTGTCAGAATGTGATCATGATGTTTATTGAGTCGTATTCTTTAAAAATTAAAATAAATAAAAAAATGATGCATGAGAACAAAAATGAATTAGAATTGGTAAAAATCCATTCAGATAACAATAGCTCTATGATATTGAACGTATTCACATTACTAAACAACATATTCTCTTAGTAATTTTCATAAAATAGCATTATCCACACGTCCACATAATAGTTGTCCATCTACATTATAACCTAGCCATATATATATATATATATATATATATATATATATATATATATATATATATATATATATATATATATATATATATATATATATATATATCTCACAAACATAAACGGGAGAAGAATCATCACATACAAGAGTAAGAAATGATAAAATAAATCATGATAAAATACATCTGGTGGGTGATTGAAAATTAGGACGACAAGTGTTATAGTTATTAAAGTTACAAAAATCAAAACCACATGAATCATTTATGGTAGTAATATGATAGTAGTGTCATTTATAGTAGAAAATATAGCTACTATTTTTACGGTTAATAACGTTTACATATACATAGCCGTGATATATATATATATATATATATATATATATATATATATATATATATATATATATTCGGTATAATTTTACTAATTAGAAATAAAAATAAAGGTTAGTAAATGTTTAAATAGAATTATAAATAATATCTAACAAAAATAAATAAATAAATATTGGTATGTACATATAAATGTTATTATACAGAAATAAAAGTTAGTTGTGTAATTTAAATGTTAATATGCATAATAATGGTTGGTAATAAAAATCATTAGTCGTTATTAATGAATAATTTTTCTTAATTCACTATTATTTTAATGTAATGGTTGTTTATAATGAATACATTTTGTTTATTAAGTAATACATATCTTAATTAGGATGGATGTCATTTCCACTTGATTCAAGCTTTCGTTCTGATAACGTTTTCTAAATTCGAGGTAATTAAAATAATTTTTGCAAAACTAAATTAAAACTTTATGAAAGAATGAAGAAGATTTGAAAGAATTCTTAAACATTTAGAAAACTTTATTAATGATGACAGTCTTTTTTCATTTCATATTTGATAAGAATTTATACTATATAACATCGTATTCTTACATCATAAAAATAGTAACTCAATAGGTAAAGAAATTTATTCAAAGGGTGAAAACTGTTCATCCATATGCTTTGTCTAACTCTATAATTTGATGGATTTTATTATTATTATTATTATTATTATTATTATTATTATTATTATTATTATAATATATATATATATATATATATATATATATATATATATATATATATATATATATATATATATATATATATATATATGTGGTTGTTAGCTTTTTATAAATCTGTTTTAGTTTTTTATAATAACTTTATAAGTTATATTTTTAGATTTAATATATACTAAATGATTAAATTTAATATAGTAATGATTATATATATATATATATATATATATATATATATATATATATATATATATATATATATATATATATATATATATATATATGTTAAAACTTTGTTATGCTATGCATAGTAATTTTACATGTTTTTTTTTTCAATTTTGCCCCTCATTTTTTTTCATTTTGACCCTTTGGGTCATTTCAATCAGAATTTTAACATTTTGTCATATAAAACACAAAAAAGGGCCCGAGACGAAGTTCAGATTTTTCCGCTAGTTAATATCAATTTAATGTGTAGGATAATATTTACAAGATACAGATCTTATATTTATTATCTTACTACACAGTTATATTAACTAAAAATGAAAACAACCTATATTTAATATCTATCTATACAATTAAATTAACTAAAATGTATAGACTCAAATAGAATTTCAAAAGACGGTAAAAATCAAGGTTCTAAATAACGTAATACGTGTTTTGACGGCAAGGTAAAAGTAAAGTCATGGCAAGCCTTGACGGGCCATGACGTTTTCAAGGCGTGACTATTTTATATATATTAAAAGATATAAATCATATAATTATTGAATTTTATCAAATATATGAAGTTTTTAGAAATGTTATTTTAGTATCTAATATAAAAAAGTTAACAGAAACTCAATTATTTTAGGTCCGATAAAAAAAACAAAAAAAAAAACTCGCGTCATAACATGATAAGGCGCGTCTTGACGCATTATTTGAGTTTACGTTTAACAAACCTGTCTTTGACGTGTTTGTAGCGACTACACCATACCTCGCTTCAAGGCAAGACTTGAGGCGTGCCATAACCTACTTTTTTAGAACCGTCGAAAAAATGAGTGTTTAAGATTTAAAATGATATAAAGGATTCATTTACATCATTTTGTTCTGTAAATGATATTGGGTTTGAACTAAATATAGACACAATTTTATAATTGGTCACTGTAGTTTGTAAAATATCTTATTTTGGGGACTTTTATTGAAAACATTGCGCTACTGGCCCTTTGGTTTGCAAAATTTCATGAATGATCCTCCTGTCATTAAATATAACTTTTCAACTGTTAGATTTTTATAAAAAAAAATATCATTTTACCCTTGTACCAAATTTATAATATACTACAAACCTCAAGTACCGTTTGTTAGTTTAAATATAACAATGGTTTCTTTTAAATTAAAATGAATAATTTTATGGTGATGTTGGAATGTTACAACCATAAATAACCAAAATAATAAAAAATAAAAATAAAAAGCCAAAAATCTCAAACATTAAAGTTGTAATATACTGTAACATATTCAAACATTTTACAATTTTTGACAAAAGGTCAAAAAAGTGTTATCAAATTAATGAAGAATAAAATGAAATAATGAAAAAAAATTAAAACAGGAAATAATTAAAAAAATTGTAAAAAATAATTAAAAAATAATACTAAAAAAATAATAAGAAAAAAACCAAAAAAAAAAAAAAGATGAAAAGTGTAAAATGTATTATTATATTAGAGTATATTAAAATTTTGGTATTTGAGTTTTTGTTTTTTGTTTTTCCTATTTTTTATTACTTAAATCAATATAAATAGACAAAATTGCAAAAATGGTCCCTGTGGTATGCATTTTTTTTGGGTTTTAGTTCAAACCCCGACTTTTTTGATTGTTAGTCCTTTTGAGCTAGTTTGTTTGTAGTTTTGGTCACTGACCAAACTAAAAAGACTATTATACCCTTAATGATTTTATTTATCATTTTTCTTTCACTTTTTAATAATATTATTATTATTAAATATAAAAGTGGGCCCACTTATCCACCCCACCTCTCTCTCTCTATCATTGGGCCAGAAGGACAAAACCCACCAACTGGTCTCCCTACCTCTTTTTCTCTTCCACAGATTCCGATGAGAGCTCTGTTCAACGACCCAAAATGACGATGTTAACTTCCTTCCCTTCGATTTCTTCACCTTATTTCTCGGTCTTCTCCATAACGTTGGTCTCGGTATCTCTTGAGTGTTTGCTCGATACCTTCGGTCACCGGAGATGGTGATTGGAAATCTTTGAGTTTTCTCTTTCAAATCTACCTATCAAAACCTCTATTTCTCAGTTCTTTCTTTCTCCTCGAATCCCCTTCTCTAGCTCTTCATTACTATAGAGATTTAAGGCCAAGGTAAAAGGTATTTTAGGTTAAGGATCACATGAATTTTATTGATATCTCGATTGCAGGTTTAAAATTTGTCTCAATGTTCCTGATCTCAAGAAGGAGACAATCGGTTTTTTGAAAAAATAAGAGAACTACTCACCACTACTATCGTTCACACCAACTCTTTGACATCACCAGAGAAAACACACACATACACATCTGTCTACACCAACTCTTTGACATCACCAGATACCTTATACAACCATACTTTCTGAGAAAACGAAGATGAAGATGATGGTCTGACCAACGACTACAAACAAAGATAAACCCAAATGCAAAAAAGGATTACAACCCAAATAAAAAGTGAACCATTTGGGGTCAGGTTCTATTAGTAATTGAAAACCAGACCTTTTTGGTGGAAAGTCAAATGCATCCATGGCAGTTGCTTTAGCTGTTGTAGCCTGTACATCACTTGGGGTCGATGAAATGGGTCGGTATGTTCTGTGCCATATTTGTGATTTCTTCCTCGACTCATGAATTTCAGACACCGATTTGATGGTTCTTGTTTTAGGATGTTTTGGTTTCTGATTAGGTGAAAAAGGTGTTGAAGTGAAGCAGTTTGAGTTGGTATCATGTTCTACATTGGGATTTAGAGGAAAAAACGAGACAGGATGGGGAAGATGGTATGTGGAGAGAGAGAGAGAGAGAGAGAGAGAGAGGTGGGCCCAAATTAATTATTTATTTTCTTTCTCATTTAAATTAAATAAAAAAAATTAAAAAATATATCAGAAGGGCATTATAGTCATTTCAATTTTACGAGGGACCAAATCTACGTACAAACATGGCCAAAAGGACCACCAATCCAAAAAGTTGTGGTTTGGACTAAAACTCCAAAAAAATGCATACCACAGGGACCATTTTTGCAATTTTATCAAATAAATAAAAACAATAAAAGAATAATAAATAACTAAAAGTACATATAAAACTTAGAAAACAAAAGTTTAGAGAATGATAATGATAAATGTAAACATAAAGTTGCTAACGATATTAACTATGGAGTATCCAAATAAAAAAAATATGAACCGTAACAACATAAACATTAAAAAAAATTAGTGCTTCAATTTACAAATAAGAAAACTTTACAAAAAAATGTTTCGACATTGTTTATCGAATTTAAATATATTTACTTGAATCAAAATAAATAAAAACATTAAGAAAACCAATAAATAACTAAAATTATAAAATAAAAATAGAAAAAAATGTCAAAAAGATTTAAAAAATTATTAAATTTACACACACACACACATCCATATATATATATATATATATATATATATATATATATATATATATATATATATATATATATATATATATATATATATATATATATATATATATATATAATTTCATATTTACAAAATTACATAAATAATCCTTGAGGTTTGTAGTATATTTCAAATTTGGCACAAGCGTAAAATAGTTTTTTTTTTATAAAATTTTAATAGATGAAAAGTTCGATTTAATGGGAAGATGACGATTCATGAAATTTTGCAAACCACGGAGAGAGACCAGACGTGACGTATTCTATGAAAATTCTTAAAAATAGATATTTTGTAAGCCAGATGAACCGATTACGAAATTTTGTATAAAATATAAAATGATACTAATATAAGAAATGAGATTGTATATTAGATTAGAGATGGCTTAAATAGAAGAAATGGAAAAGCACATTCTTTTTTAATGAACTCATCGCTACAATTTACAATCCATTGTTTACAAGATTTTATGCTAAACAAATGCAACTACCTCCATAATACAATGTAAATGAATATTAGGCTGCCAAGAAAATGCTCAACCATCATGGCAGTTAATTAACACCACCATTAATCCATTATCCAGATACCGGTCATGATCCGATCTCTCGTAGCTTCTTGCAGATTTGCTTTATGTTGGGCCTGAGAGAAGGCGATGAAGAACAACACGCGATTGCAATCTCAGTCAGTTTCAGAATGTGTTCTTCATCAACTCGATTTTCAGGATTGGAAAAACCCAATATCCGATGATCCAAGATTGCGTTAGATTTGAAATCTCGATCTGGGTTTGCTTTTTCATTACTCTTGGGTTCTTTACCACTAAGTAATTCGAATAAAATTACTCCGAAATTAAATATATCGGTTTCAAGATTCGTAGCATTTGTTTTAATCGATTTGGGTTGGTTGTACCCTTCAAGAGCAGCGTCTTCGAGCATTTCTTGTGTTGCAGATGGGTTCAAGAGCAGATGTAGACCGAAATCAGACACAATTGGCTGTTGATTTCGGCCTAAAAGTATGTTTTTTGATTTTAAATTTCCATGAATAATTGGGTTTTGAAGCCCTGTATGGAGATAGTGTAATCCTCCAGCAATGCCAATTGATATCCTGTAAATCACACTCCATTTCAGAGATTCACCGTTTCCATCTGCCAAATGTACAAGAGAAGAAGCATAAGGTACTACATTGCTAGATGTTTATGGAATCTGTTTCAAGTGAAATCAAACAAAGCCCAATTGAAAAATCAAATCTTTGTTGAGGAAGTTTGAAAAAGAAAACTATAAAGAGTGGTTGGTTATTAAAGCCAAGAATCTTTAACCTTTTGGTCTAACAATGTACAACACAAGATGCGCAAGGTACAATAATGCTAGAGGCTAAGGGAATTAATTTCAAGTAAAATAAACAAAACCCATTTTAAAGATCAAAATTCTTGTACTACATTGCTACTTTGCTAGAGGTTTAGTGAAATTGTTTCAAGCAAAACTAAACAAAACCCAATTGAAAGATCAAATCTTTATTGCAAAATTTTATATGTTTCAAGGTTCCAATTCAAATTACAACCTTCAAATTAAAAATAAATAAAATATACCTCTAATGAATTGAGCAAGATTTCCTCTCCTATAGAAGGGATGAACCAAAAGCTTTTCACCTCTAGGACCAAGATAGAACCCACAAAGAGGCACCAAATTAGGATGCCTAATTGACCCAAGAAGTTGTACCACATGCATAACATCTTGTACCTTCTCAGTGCAAGTTGGTCTCAAGAATCTTAACACTACAACTGAATCATTTCTCACCAAATTAGCTCTATAAAGAGTTCCATAACTGGATTTACCAATCACTTCACCAGGAGCATCCAATATATCAAAACAATTCAGATCTTCACCACCTTCAAATCTCAATAAATCCCCTTTCATCTCCATGTCATCAACTTCAATGTTTGATTCTTTATCCCAAGATTCATCTTTTGAACACCTTTTTCTTCTGCAGAGATAAATCAAAGCTAGAGTAATGAATAAAGTAAAAGAAGAGGACAACGCCACAATTAGCATAATCTTGTGTCTTCTCTCCATGTGGGGCAAAATGAATTGTTGCTTAAAAGCTTAAAAGATTCAAGAATTATGTGGGTTTTATGAATGTGTAGACAAGATCTTTGTTGTCTGTGCAACTTCACAGGTTTTTAATTCACGCCCATTTCGATTTGGGAGCTTGTTGACTGGTGAGTGAAATGGCATGAGGGAAGTCTGTTGAGGCAAAAAAAAAAAAAGGATTTAAGAGACAGAATTCGAAGTTTCGAAATAATACGATTTTGGAATTTGGAATTACCGAGAAAAGAACTTTTTTTGGCTTTTTCAAGAGTTTTCTATTTTTTTTTTTTTGAAGAGAAAGCTCTTTAACTAACTTGTTTTAATGCAAATACACAAAGGGTATCTATATATATTTGTTGATATTTGATTAAAAGGACATTATGATCACGTACTAAAAACTCTCCCATAATAACTATTAAGGAGTGTGGTGGTTTGATGGTAGACACTTTAATGAATTAATTGATGCGGTTGTTGGGTGAAAATGAAAACTCACCCTGGTATATCTTCAATCATATCTTCAAATGCAATCATCCCCTATCACCATAATTATGTTTCCCAAAATAGCTATCTCAAGGAATGAAAATAAGGGAGTGTTTGTGATTCTTTATTTTAAGGTTAAGGTCCTATTTGACAAAACATAAATAAGTTGATGGATATATATTTCTCAAAAAAAGATCAAGGGTTTTATCAAAAAAATTGGGTAATAGACAATTGTCTCTAAAAAAAAGTTAAAGGCTCAAGTCTTATTTTGAAAAAAATAAATAAATAATTATTTTAATTAAGGCTCGGTAATACTAGTTTATCATAACTTATAAGCTAAAAACTAGTCTTTAAGCTAGCACACTAAATTGATTCTAAATGTCTAAATGTTTGTTAGTTTATTTTAATTCAATTTATTGTCCGTTATAAATTATTTTCAGTGGTCAAATGATATAAGAAAAAAAAATTGTTTATTGACTTATTAATAATGATCAAATGATATTAGACGTGACGTTAAGAGTTTAAGTCTTATAGCAACAACAAATGTGTATATAAGAATGAAATTAAATAAAACTAGGGTTTGACTGTCCGTGCGATGCTGCGGAAGTTCCAGTATGTTCAAAAATGCAGATCGACACCATACATACCCAGAGACGATTAAACCATATAAAGTGGAGCACAAAAAAATAAAAATAAAATTTGGATACAAATAATTATGTACGGAGGAGGCGGACGAAAATAAGATTTGAAATTGTATCCTAAAGAAATTGATAAAAAAAAAAAGATTATTAAAAAAATATGTAAGGTATCAAAGTGTAACTTTAAAATATAATAAGGGATCAAATCGTAATGTATATAATAACAATAATTTATCTTTAAAATTATAAGGGGTGAAAACTGTTAAATAAAAATTAATTGAGGGGATAGGACTATAAATATAAAAATCTTCTATGACCAGAACCTAAATGACTATTTCCAGAAAACTATTATTTTACATTTAATAAAGAATGCTTGACAATATATAACATGATTTGGTTTTAGTAAACTTGGATTTGGAAATAGAGAAAAGAAATATAAATCATGGCAACATCATAGAAAAAGAAAAGTCTCTGACAGCATAATCCACGGATAAAAATAGAAGTTGAAATGAATAGTGAACCGATTTTGGTAATATATATATATATATATATATATATATATATATATATATATATATATATATATATATATATATATATATATATATATATATATATATATATATATATATATATATATATATATATATATATATATAGGGTTAGGTTCATGTGAGACGGCCTAATTTTGTGAGACCGTGAGACGCATTTTTTTTATTTTTTTTAGTTAATTCAAATTCCGAAAATAATATTTAAAAAAAGAATTTTTTGATTTTTCCATTTATTTTGCATTTTAAAATTATTTTTAGAATATGTACAGTGTAATATTCTATTTAGAATATTTCACGTATTTTTCAAAAAAAAAAATAGATTTTTTTTTTATTTTTTTTAGTTAATTCAAGTTCCGAAAATAATATTTAAAAAAAGAATTTTTAGATTTTTCCATTTATTTTGCATTTTAAAATTATTTTTTAGAATATGTTAGTGTAATATTCTATTTAGAATATTTCACGTATTTTTTAAAAAAAAACGGGATTTTTTTTTATTTATTTTATTTATTTTTATTTTTTTTAGTTAATTCAAGTTCCGAAAATATTATTTTAAAAAAGAATTTTTGGATTTTTCCATTTATTTTGCATTTTAAAATTACTTTTAGATTTGGTCTCACGGTATCACAAAATTAGAATGGTCTCAAATTCCAATGCGGGTCCCGATAAGTCCAAACCAATAATTCCAACGTTAGGGTTTTCAACTCATATATATATATATATATATATATATATATATATATATATATATATATATATATATATATATATATATATATATATATATATATATATATATATATGAGTTGAAAACCCTAATGTTGGAATTATTGGTTTGGACTTATCGGGACCCGCATTGGAATTAATTAATAAACTTAAAAAATTAATTATAAATCATTAGCAATTTAACATAAGGCAATATTGGACTTAATGGATTAAGTCCTTAATGGGTTAAGTAGGAACACTTAACCTTAATCGTCATTTTATGTGAAAAACCCAAATTGGGTTTGGGTTCTTGTTAGGCCATTTATTAGACTAAGCTGATATGGGCCTTGGTAGGCTAATGGGGAACACAATTATGGACTGAGGAGATTATTGGGCTTTAGGATAAGACCCATTAAAGGGGCTTGGGCCCAATTTGGAAAATTAGGCCATAAGTGGGCCATAATTGGACCTTGAGGATTATTAGCTATTGGGCCATCAGAATGCTAATTGTTTGGACTAGAATAGTTGGTTGGGCTTAAAATAAGTCCATGTAGAGGTTTGGGCCCAATTTGGAAAATTGGGCCATAGATGGGCCATAAGTGGGCCTTGGTTGATTATAAGGGGTAAAATGGTCCATTCACTCCACTTACTCCAAGTGTCCATTTACTACAAGTGTAGACTTATAGTTATGTATTGGAGCCCAATTATTAATTGGGTGTCGTTTTGATGATCGACAGTTCGGGAACCTGTCAACCAGCAGCTAATGTTTTATCTGCGGGACATCAGCAGTTTCAGGTGAGTCTCATCACCATACCAATGGGTCTAAGACACCAAGGTCGGCCCATTCAGTTAGTTGTAATGTTTATTGTAGATTCGCTACTGATATGTCTAGTATGCATGTATATGTGGTATGTTAGTGATTATGTGGTATGCTATTGACTATGTGGTATGGGATATGCTAGCTTTCTTTGTGATACTTGCATGGAAGACCATAGGGGGAGCACATGGCACTGGATGTAAGACCTGTTGGATTAATGTCTATGTCCAATTATAATTGGTAAGACTTGACCCGACCCGACATGGTCCATTTGGGTTGCATGGCATCATGCATTTGGATAGAATATAATTAGAGAAATAACACTTAAGGTTTGTTAATATATTATAAATTCTAATATATTAATAAGATTATTTAATTAGTATTGATCAAGAATTAATCTAGGATTAATTAAGTGATCAAAAGAAGACTAATTAAATATATGGGTTGATTGTGTAAATCATCCATACTTGTATAGTGGGCTAATGCTCTATGGATTGTCAAGTTGGGCTAAAACCCATAAGATGCTCCATGGTATATTTGAAACCATGGATCCAAGGAAATGGAAATCCATGACAATTAGGGTTCATCCTAATTGTCACTAACTATATAAGCATCTTATTGTTGACAAAATACACTAAGAAAAAAAAGAAGGCTAGGCCGATTTACAAGTGTGTGCATTCTCTCAAAAGTCATTCCAAAGGCATTTGGTGTTGTGTGAAGCATTTGAGGCATCACACTTGGGGTGCTAGGCTCACAAGGTTTCAAGGAATCAAAATCAACTACAAGGTATGTAATTCTAGCCATTCTTTTAGAATAAAAGTTCCCATGTATGCTAGTTAGGATGAATACCTTGGAAAGTTCATATTTGCATGTATAATAGAGAAAACATAGATCCAAGGTATTTAGGGTTGCATGTACACTTAGGAGTGTTAGAATGCTCAAAAGCCAACAGTGGTATCATAGCCTAGGCTTGCTTTCTCTTATACTTGATGCAAATAAATTTTTCGAAGCCAAGAATCTATCAGGGCCTAAAACTCGACGAGTTCTGGTAGAAAACTCGACGAGTTCATGTATTAGAGCATGAACTCGACGAGTTCCATGAAGAACTCGACGAGTTTGGCCTCCAGACAACATATCTTCGTGTTTTTTGGCTGGAATTGGACTAGGAACATTACCATAAGCTGTTTTTGAACTTATAAACTTGTTTTTGATGTGGTAATGTTCATGCTAATCCAATTTCAAAGATAATTGTCAATAGATTCATGTTTTGTATTAGTTTAAAAGTTATGCTAATTACATGAAAAAGTTTGATGTGAATTATCTTTGTTCATATGAGTTGCTTAGATTAATAGATAAATTAATTGATTATGTGTTTTCAATCCATTTTAATCTAAGAGACGATTCTAAAATGTGTTTGTGTAACTTGTCCTCAAGTTACATGAAAGATCACCTTTAAGATTCTTAAAACTCATAAAAGATGGCAAAGGTTACAAAATGAAGAGTCTTGTTCTCATTAAATGGTTTTATGACTCCATAACTTGTCCTCAAGTTATGGAGGTTTAAGTGTCACTTCATTAAGTAATAAAATGTGTAACCTTAATTAAATCCATAAGTTACAAAATAAAGAAAAGTTACATTCTTTTATTAGTTTAAAGTCTTCCATAACTTGTCCTCAATTTATGGAACTTGAAGAGTTTTTGGATTAAAACTATTTTAAACAATAAGTTATGGAAATTGAATAGTTTTGAATAGTTTCAAAACTTGCCCTCAAGTTTTGGAATTTGAAAAGTTTTTACTTATGAAATACTTTAATTCCAAGTTAGCCCTTAGAATTTTAAAAGTTAAAATTCAACCCTTATACTTCATAATATTATAAGTTAATAATATATATATATATATATATATATATATATATATATATATATATATATATATATATATGTATAATAGTAAAGTCAGTCTTACCGTTACTAGGCCTCATTCACGAAGCCGGTCTCTAAGGGGGGGGGGGGGTATAAGATTACTGCCTATAAAATGGTAGTTTAATGGGTGTCCACTCTCACCCACCGCTTCCTTGACTGGTGGAGGGTCGTTAGCCGAACGGGTAGGACAAGGACTATAATTATCTTTTCATTAAAAGTATTAATGATAAATACTAAGTAACTAAACCTTTTATAAATACCCAATCTTAGTTACTTAGTAAAATGTGAATAAGGTGCTAATCCATGAAATTACACTTTGCACTTTGTTTAAGTCGGTTAGTGGGCATGTGTGGTTAACCGGCACACTAACTCGTATTTAACAAGGTAGGCAAAGGGTAACTTAATGTTTATCATAGTATCGATGGAGCGTGTGTGGTTAACCGGCACATCGATTGAGGGGTAAACACTTAAGAGTACCAAGTAATTTGCATGGTTACATCACACCTTGTTTTGTGATCCTCGGCATCCCAGTCACAAAACCTGAAGGGCACACTCGAGATTGAAACATGCCATTGAAAAGTTCAATGAATCTCAAAAGAATCTAGGAGTTTCAAAACCAATTAAAACCTAATAATACATTTCGTTTATCTTGGTGGAAATTGGTGAATCATCATTCACCTACCTTCAAATATTTTATAGCTTGGTTTACGGCATCCCTCTTCCAAGTTATAAAAGTATTGTGTTGGGTCCTAGCCTTAATATTTCATAGTGGGTGTTATATTAAGGACTTTAAATCAACTATCTTGAATATCTCCCAAAAGATGTCTGGTTTAGACATTTATGATCTTCCCAAATCTCTTGAAACAAGCTTTCCTAAATGAAGATGATGTCCCATGGAAATCATACTTCTTTCACCTCCTCCAATTATTCTCTCTAACCCACAAGTTCTTGAAAAGTTTAAGGTCATTCAAGCCCTATTGGCAAGAAATGGTCTATGTGTGATCACATCTTGGAGATGTAGTCACATATTGACAAGTCGGGAGAGTTGGATGTCAAAGTCTTGAGAAAGTTGGTGGCTCAACTACTTTCTAAGTCACATAGTGAGTTCCTTTGGGACTCCTTTGAAACAGACTATGACAAGACCCTTAATGATCTTATCTATTTGCTAAGACCAACTTCCTAAAAAAATTTATGGACATTGACAATGATGACATTGGATATCCAGTAAATCTCTCTCTTCCCATTGGAAAGGGATCGGCCATAGTCAACTCGGTTGACCAAATGGTAAAGAGAAAGGCTAAGTCTGTGATAGTCCCATGTACCATTACCAAAGCGTCCATATGTTAAGTTGCCAAAGGAAGGGGCATTGGTTGCGAAGCTGCCAAATTTACCTAAGGATGTTAAAGTCAATAAGTTTGACTCTACTTCAGGTAAAGTCCATTATCTAACTCTGCTAAGTTTCTATTATGAGATTCTTGATACATGATGTGACTGGGTCACATGGTGATGTTTTAAGAATCAAATAAAAGTAAAGAAACTTAAAGAAAGAATATGTTGAATCTGATCGCGTAGATGGATTTCTATCGCATAGTTTGAAGATCAGATTCTTGAGCTACTTCTTAGGAGTTATGATATATTGCACTGTAAGGATAGTTTTTCCGCAAAGTTTTTAAAATAAAAGGAAATTTTTTGATTTTATTTATTTTAAAAATATCCTTACAATGGAATTTGTGAAACTTTTTGTTGCTTATAAGATTCCAGTAAGAGCAAGAGTGGAAATATGAATTTGATTCTTTCATTTGTGGTAGTGTCTAAATTTACCAAATAAGGAAAGATTCTCATCACCCAAGTTTCAGTTGGATAGAAACTTGGAATCATGCAAGTTGTATAACATGATGAATGAGAACTTTTAAGCATTGTAAAAATTAAGACTAACTACTTGTTCACATGGATGTGTGAGTCAAGTAAAGGATTAAGGGATCGAGTACACATTTTTGTGCACTGGTTAAGTCCACCACAAAAGACCGATAAGACTATTCATCATAATTTACTATAACTCAGTAAATATGGTTACACTTACAAGCTTAAGTGTAATTCTGAGACATTGGAAAAGGTTCTAATGTATGGCAGAGCGAATAAGAATAATCAACTTAGGCAGAAAGATAAAACTTTCTCAAATCTGAAAAGATGGGAGAGTACTTTAGTGTCATGTTTTAAGACCATCTTTGTAACACCCAAAGTCAGGAAGGCCAAGAAAGGAAAGGAAACCCTAAGTTTAAGGGGCGACTCGTCGAGTCCAAGGAGGAACTCGACGAGTCCGAGCGGGATCCGGGTCGAGGAGTAAGTGACCGACTCGGCGAGTCGGCCAAGGAGACTCGGCGAGTCTGGTTTGGACGAGGAAAACCCTAAATCCGGGACTTGGAGCCTATTTAAGCGCCTCATTCTCTTCCCTAGGGTTCCTCTACTGCCTCTCTAACCCAGAACACTAAACCCTAGCCGCCATATCTATTTGTGAACTAGTTATTGTCTTGAAGAGTGCATTAAAGCTTGGAGAAGGAAGAAGAATCATGGAGGTGCAAGAAGGGGGCTATAGATCCAGGTTTGGGAAGACATTTTTGAGCATTTGGAGGTAATGAACTAGTTCTTAGTCTCCTTTGCACCTAGATCTATGTGTGTGTTTTGGGCATTCTTGGCATTTGTAACCATTTTGAGTTGGAAGTTCAGATCTGAGGTTGCTACCTCAGATCCAGGCTGGTGTTGGTCTAGAATCCCATAAAGTATCAGCTCTTGGTATGTTGTTGAAGCATGGTTGCCTTAAACCCTAGTTTATGGTGTATTTATTCTAGATCACCATATCTACACGTAAAGCTTGCCACTTTACGTGAGGAACAGGCCTTGGAAGTATGGATCTATGTATTGGAGCCCCTGTTTGCGTCAAAGAGCCACTGTATGGATTAAGAGATGGAGTGACTCGGCGAGTCACATGGGTAGACTTGGCGACTCGGATGAAGTCGGGCAGGAACTCGGCGAGTTGGAAGAACAACTCGGCGAGTCTGTTGAAGGTTGTCTTGGACTCGACGAGTTTGTTCATGGACTCGGCGAGTCAAGACGTGAAACCCCAAACCCTTTGAGTTGAGACTCGAATCAGTGAGTCGAGTGGAGACTCGGTGAGTTGGACAGGTCAGGACTCAGAACTCGGTAGACTCGGCAAGTCATGGACTGACTCAGCGAGTCGAGTCGCGAATGGAAGGAATCTGAGCATATGAACTCGGCGAGTCAGTAGGCAGACTCGGCGAGTAGGGTTGACCTGGAAGGTTGACTTTGACCAGGACTTTGACTTTGACCAGCGTTGAATGGGTTGACTTTCGGGGGTCAATTAGACTAAGCGTTGCATTGATATTACTAGCTTGGGGAGCTAGTGGAGCAGGAGTTCAGGAAGTTGTCGGGAATAGCTTGAGGGGCTATCAGCAAGTTCTGCAAGTGCACGTGAGTTTCCTTTTGTGTGAATGGGTCTAAGGCCACAATGTCGGCCCATGTAGTTATGAGTAGAAGGCCCGGGGGTTAGCCCTAGGCACAGTATGCTAGTATGATATTTAGGACGAGGTCTAATGACAGCGGGCGGGTGCCCAAGGAATGGTTTATGTGATAGTTTTATACTTGCTGTCTGTGTGATACATGTATGCGCCTGGTAGGGAGGTGAGTGTGGGCGAGGTCCCGTACCTCACCAATAGCAGAGGGTGGATGGTGTTCCACATCTCATTAGCAGCAGAACAAGGGCGAGGCCCAAGTCAGGGAAAAAGTGAGTGTGGGCTGGGCTGGTATCTCACTACCAATAGGGGTGTGGATGGGGTTCCATGACTCACCGGTTGCAGGACATGGGCGAGGCCCACGATAGGAGAGGCCTTTAGAGCAGGATTCGATAGAATATGATTAGTTTATGTGTTGTGATATGTTTATGTGCTATTATATATTAGCGGGCGAGACCCTGTGACAGGCGAGGCCTAAGTGAATCAGATCTATATCCGAGCGGGGCTCGAAGCCAGGCGAGGCCTGGAGCGGCGGGGCCGTTGTAGCGGGCGAGGCCCGAGATAGGGGGCGAGGCCCCAGATAGCGGGCATGGCCTAGTATGTTCAGTATGTGGTTATGCATGGTATGTGGTAGGGTGGGGAACTCACTAAAATTCGTGCTTACGGTTTTCAGTTTTGGTTTCAGGTACTTCCGGTAGCGGAGGGAAGAGCTCGGGGTAATTGCATGGCACACACCATAGATTAGACAGCCTGGGAATGTTTACTCTGATAACGAACATGTGTTTTGGAAATTAATACTTGGATTATGTTTTGGATTGATGAATTTGCTTTAAGTAATGTTTTATTAAAAGAATTTTTTTAGTCTTGAATTTTGGGACGTTACAAGTTGGTATCAGAGCCTTGGTTTGAGGGATTCGGGCATACTCTTGGGTGTGCCTGAACTCAAACTAAGGGGTCAGATAAAAAGTTTTCAAAAATGAAAAGACAGTTTTGTAAAAAGGAAGTTTTAGAATGAAACGGTTTTAGAAAAGCAAAAAGAATTCAGAAAGAAAAGAGCTTTGAAAAGAGAAAAAGGGTGTGGTGCATGCAATCAGCCGAGCTCAAGTAAGTACCCCAAAATACCCATACAAGTTTATGTTATGATTATCAATTAGGAGAACAGTATGCTAGAGTAGGACTAAGGATCTAGGGAGGATGCCTTATGTGCCTGTTATATGTGCTTTTAACTGTATGATAGTGCTGATTAGACAATAGTAGGATAGCCTGTTCAGGTTATGCTTGAGTTTATGAGTTTGTGTTGCATGCTAGTTCAGACTCTTGATATGTGGATATGTTTGCTTGAGTATGTTGTGGTTAGATTTTCCCCTTGTCTGAATGCTGTTTGCTTTGTGCAATATGGGATTCCGAGTGATGGGAGTTAGCTAGTAGGTGGATACATCATGTCACATGTGATCAGGGTTGAATTATCTTAGAGTGCTGGATTTGGCCCTATTTCGCAGCTCTCGTTTGAGTCCAACCATTGTAGGGACAAATCTTGTACTCGAAGGATTATATGAGCCTCATCACGTGTGATGGTATCCAGGTAATGGCTAATTGGCATCACAAGGAGACCTTCAGCAGCTGAGGACTGGTTTGAGTTGAGTCAGAGGTTTCCCTAGGGTGAGCCTAGGATGAGATGGTGCTGAGAGAAGTAGTAGTGGAAAAGGGACCTGGTGGAGTCGAAGCAATTCTTGAGGAAAGTACGGATAGATGTGGAAGGTAGTATGGGCCCGTACTACTGAAAGCAGAGGATCCGTACTCGATTCGGGAAAGGCCGAGACAAGACCGGGAACCTGGTAGGGTGTGTGTTTGGTCTCGCAGCAATGATAAGTATTCTGATAGAGGATGTATTATATTTTCAGCATGGTGACGTTGCGAGGGAAACCAGTGAGAGGACCAGGCGCCGGAGAGGGATTAGGCCCGGGTTCCGGAGCCGAGCAGCTCAAGGAGCGAATGAGGGAGTTGATATCAGCTGAGGTTACACGCAGTATTCTAGATCAGACTCCCATGATCTTTGGCATGGTCAGGGAGGGTATATTGGAGATTTTGGATGAGAGGTTGGGAGCCTTCCGTACGGAGAGGATGGCTTTGATGGGAGCGCGTACCTTGACATTTCGAGAGTTCAGGGCTTGCGGGGCACTAGATTATCATGGGGCTAGGGACCCCATCGCTAGCAGCAGATGGTTGGCTGATGTTGCCAACGCATTTCGTACGAGTCGGTGTCCTGAGGGGGACAGGTTCAGACTCGCTTCCTGTCTTCTGAAGGACAGAGCGAGGGATTGGTGGGAGGAGATTGGTCATGCTTTGGGGGATGATGCCGCGTTGGACGCGATGACGTGGAGCGATTTCTCGGCCAGGTTCCGGGCGGATTTTTCGCTAATTATTGAAGTGCAGCAGTTGGAACGGGAGTTTCAGGATTTGACGCAGACCACTGAGACTATGGCGGAGATCATCGCCAAGTTCAGGGAGAGGGCTCTTCTTGTACCGTAGTATGTCGCGGATGAGGAGATGAAGAAGGCCCGATATCACGAGATGTTGAGGGCTGACATCAGGGAGTTCGTGAGTAGGTCCGGCTGTAAGACGCTGGAAGATATGATTTCTCGGGCCAGAGAGAGGAAAATTGATTTGGAGCAGATCCGGAAGAGGAAGCCGGATAAGGTTCAGGTAGCCGCAGGCTCGGGAAAAAGGCCCAAGGGATCGGATTTGAGATCAATGGATTATCAGGACCGCAATCGATGCGGGAAGTGTGGTAGAGTGCACGGGGGCGCGTGCAGGAGTGGTAGCGGCGGTGAGTCTGGCTGCTTCAAGTGCGGTCGGACTGGTCATTTTAGCAGGGATTGTATTATTACCACCACACAGGGATCAAACTTGATATGTTTTCACTGCAATCAGCGGGGCCACAAGAAGGCCTAGTGCCCCAGTTTGCTTTCAGCAGGACGGGTGATGACACCTGCCCCTGCAAATTTGAGGTTCACGGACGACCGTCAGGGCCGAGCAGAGGCGCCTGCGGTAGGAGGTAGGGCTTTTCAGATGACTACCTTGGAGGCGCGAGCAGCACCAGACGTTGTAGGTATGCGATTTCCGTTTTCAGTTCTTTTTTTACATGATTATATTGCTATGGTTCTGCATCATTATCGGTTTGAGTATTTGATTTTGTGTGGCTTGATTGTGATCGAGTTATATGCCATCTGCATACCTTGGATATTGGAATGGTAGTTAGGGGGATGTGCCCTATTGGAGAAGGTTGATGTAACGCCTGTGTTTTCGGGCTTAACATTTTTAGCAACGTAATAGTCTAGGTTAACCTTTGTAACCTGTTTTGAAATAATAAGAGTGTATTATTTGAGTATTATGTGTTTTGTGCTTAATTGCTTAATTATGTGGTTTGATTAATTAAGAATAAAAATAAGCGTCAAAATTTAAGTGTAAAATAAACTTGATATCTTTGGATAAGGTTGTAGTAGTTGAAACGAGGTTTCCGAATATATATAGAACGCCCAAATCTGATTTCGTATGAGGAAGTTATGATTTATCGAAGTTTCGACTTAGCGGTATGCAGCCTGAAATACTCGATTTGAGATCGAGCGGTTTTTAGCCAAAGCAATCTAAACGAGGATCGAAGGTCTCATTGTTGGTATCGAAGCGATAAAAAGTTAGGCGAGAACGGACGTAAAACGAAGAAGTTATGAATTTATAACGAAGTTTTTCTGTCATGACCTATTAAAAATAAATAATAAAAATAAAGTTAAAATTAGCCGACAGAGTCTAAACGAAAGTTGTAGAGCGTAGTCTCACCTTCGCGTGGATATAAAGAACGTCGAAAACGGAGTTCGTATGAAAAAGATATGAATTTCCGAAGTTGATTAAATAATTAATAATTAAATTTAATTATTAAATCCCGGTATTATCCGAAGACGAGTCATCGGACTCATCCGAAGTACGCCCCGCGTACTAGCCTACGCCCCGCGTACACCGAGGTATGTCGACATTCGCACTCGAGTCCTTCGGATGACGAACGCCATGATGATCCGAGGCGTATGCCCCGCGTACCCTCGTATGCCCCGTGTACTCCGAGGCTCCAGCCTCTTATAAATAGGATCCGAGGCAGCCTTAGTTCTTTTGCAAATTTCTTCCTTCTCTCTCCCATTTTACCTCGATTTGCGTGCCAGAAGTAACCCGAAGCCCCGGTAATATTCTCGAGCCCCGAGATCCCGAAGATCCCGAGAAGTGCGATTCCCGAGCCGAAGCTCTGCCCGCGAGAAGTTCAATTTTTGTAGAGATCTTCAAGATCTGCTGAAGAATACTACTTATGCAAGTCGTAGTGCTGTCTGATCATCTTCTGATCAAGTGAGTGTATACTACCTTTCACAAACACGATAATAATACAAGTATGGTTTGAGTGTATTAAGTATATTGCTGTTTATACGTGTGAGTGTGTAGTTACTTTCTTCTAACGCATAATTATGAAGTATTTTATACGGAATACCTATTATGTGTATAATTTTGTGGTTATGTGTGTGAATGTGTATTCACTTTCTTCTATCTCATGGATAAGATTTACTCTCTATGAAATACGTGTTATGTGTGTGTGTCTCATCTGTTATGTGGAATATGTATTGATTAAAGCATGCTATACAGGTTTTAAACTATGTATAAAAATGTATATTTTTATCTACTAATATGTTGGGTAGAACATGGGTAGATACTTGGTGTGTAATAAACAAATGAAAGGCCTCGTTGTTGTTTGATTTAGTCATCTAGCGGAGTTTAGATGATGACCACGAACTTTTCTAGATAGTCTTGTGGAAACATTAGCAGGTTCGCCACCTGTAGGTGTTAATGAACTTGGGTGTTCATTCGCTGTACTCCATCCCCCTCATGGTTGCCTTATTTGACTTATATTGCTGAGGAACCCCCGAAGCATGTGTTGTCGCCCCGATGAAATATTCTTAGACTAGGTCCCTTATGTTAGTTGTCTTAGGGACATAAAGTGAGAATAACGGGAATGGGTAATTGGGTTATTGTTGGTTGGTGGAAATTAAATATAATTATTTATTGTGGGTTAAAAACCCTATATGCTCACCAGGCTCCCAAGCCTGACCCACTCAGTTTTATTTGTATTACAGGAAGTGGCGCGAGGGAGTAAGATGGATGAACCATCAAGTTGTTTTGTTTACAAGTCTGTATATGTATATATTTTTTAATGACTTGTAATGTTATCGTTTATGCTTATTGGTGTGTATCGGAACATGACAACCCGAGTTTTGATTATAATGAAAATACATTTCTTTTATGAAATGCTTTGGTAAAACATTGTTTTATCATGTTTTTTTTTGGGAACAAATTCCGCAACTCTTTCAAATCAAAAGGATTTACTCTGAAATTATTTAAAAGCATAAATGAAAATCGGTCTTTTCTGGCCGAGATTTTGGGGATGTCACAGTTGCCTAGCATTCCATAGTAGCTTCGTTGGCGGAGTTGGGGCGAGGCCCTTATCACCTAGTGATCAGATAGGGATCAGGAATGGGTAAGTGGATGAGAATGATAGGGAGTTGCCTGTATAGCCCTCGAGAGGTGAGACCTTGGGAGAGGCCGCTCCAGGATATAGTTGGGTGAGACCCGTGGGCGAGGCCCATATGAGAATAGCAGTATAGGTGAGACCTGAGAGCAGGGTTGCTCAGTAGTATGGTTGGTGAGACCCGTGGGCGAGGCCCTAGCGGGAGTGGTTAGACAAGTAGGACTAGAAGGATAGAGGCGGGTGAGACCCATAGGCAAGGCCCGTGAGTTTTAGCAGCATAAGTGGGACCTGGTAGGGACCTTAGTGTCAAGATAGGGGATCGGGGATCCCAGGAATTGTAGTGCCTGTATGGCAGAATAGATTGAGCAGTTATAGGTGGTTGAGGTTTCTTCGAAAGTCGCTGGGAGTGACTAGGAGTTGTGTTGGGTCTAGTTACCGATGGCAGCCGGTAATCCAGATATTGATAGGTTGGTAGGGACCAGGGTGGTCTCCGTTCATCCAGAAGTCAGATGAGGAGTGGTAGAATTTTCAATCAGTAGCAGTGCGGGTAAGCAGTCTATGGTGGAATTCAGTTAGTTGATCGTGGGGTGCTCGACACCAAATTATAGTAGAAAGAAATGCCCAGTGGATACGGGCGATAATGAAACATACTGGAAGTAGCGGGAGTAATGGATTTGGTGAAGATAGGATCTTCACAGTGACAGAGGAAATAGTTGGTTATGGAGCATCACCTTGGGAAGGCAAGGAAATCGTGCAAGGAAAGAAGGGGTGAACCCCTATGGATTCAGTGCAGTACTCGATGAGTACCAGAAGGATTATCGGTTGAGTAAGTTGTGTTTCCAGAATGTTCAGGGTCAGGGTTGACCAGAGTCTATTATCCGCAAGGATTGATGTTAGTCAGTATGACCGGGCGGAAGACCAGCGAAGGTAGGCAGCTGGTGTTGCGGTAATTAGTAGGGTATTGGAAGCAGATCGCAGGCGGTGGGCCATAGCAAACTTCGAGGATGAAGTTTAGTTTAAGTGGGGGAGAGTTGTAACACCCAAAGTCAGGAAGGCCAAGAAAGGAAAGGAAACCCTAAGTTTAAGGGGTGACTCGTCGAGTCCAAGGAGGAACTCGACGAGTCCGACCGGGATCCGGGTCGAGGAGTAAGTGACCGACTCGGCGAGTCGGCCAAGGAGAATCGGCGAGTCTGGTTTGGACGAGGATAACCCTAAATCCAGGACTTGGAGCCTATTTAAGCGCCTATTTCTCTTCCCTAGGGTACCTCTACTGCCTCTCAACCCAGAAAACTAAACCCTAGCCGCCATATCCATTTGTGAGCTAATTATTGTCTTGAAGAGTGCATTAAAGCTTGGAGAAGGAAGAAGAATCATGGAGGTGCAAGAAGGGGGCTATAGATCCGGGTTTGGGAAGACATTTCTGAGCATTTGGAGGTAATGAACTAGTTCTTGGTCTCCTTTGCACCTAGATCTATGTGTGTGTGTTTTGGGCATTCTTGGCATTTGTAACCATTTCGAGTTGGAAGTTCAGATCCGAGGTTGCTACCTCAGATCCAGGCTGGTGTTGGTCTAGAATCCCATAAAGTATCAGCTCTTGGTATGTTGTTGAAGCATGGTTGCCTTAAACCCTAGTTTATGGTGTATTTATTCTAGATCTCCATATCTACACGTAAAGTTTGCCACTTTACGTGAGGAATAGGCCTTGGAAGTATGGATCTATGTATTGGAGCCCCTGTTTGGCTCAAAGAGCCACTGTATGGATTAAGAGCTGGAGTGACTCGGCGAGTCACATGGGTAGACTCGGCGAGTCGGATGAAGTCGGGCAGGAACTCGGCGAGTTGGAAGAACAACTCGGCGAGTCTGTTGAAGGTTGTCTTGGACTCGACAAGTCTGTTCTTGGACTCGGCGAGTCAAGACGTGAAACCCCAAACCCTTCGAGTTGAGACTCGAATCAGTGAGTCGAGTGGAGACTCGGTGAGTTGGACAAGTCAGGACTTGGAACTCGTTAAACTCGGCGAGTCATGGACTGACTCAGCGAGTCGAGTCGCGAATGGAAGGAATCTGATCATATGAACTCGGCGAGTCAGTAGGCAGACTCGGCGAGTAGGGTTGACCTGGAAGGTTGACTTTGACCATGACTTTGACTTTGACCAGCGTTGACTGGGTTGACTTTCAGGGGTCAATTAGACTAAGCGTTGCATTGATATTACTAGCTTGGGGAGCTAGTGGAGCAGGAGTTTAGGAAGTTGCTGGGAACAACTTGAGGGGCTATCAGCAAGTTCTGCAAGTGCATGTGAGTTTCCCTTTGTGTGAATGGGTCTAAGGCCACAATGCCGGCCCATGTAGTTATGAGTAGAAGGCCCGGGGGTTAGCCCTAGGCACAGTATGCTAGTATGATATTTAGGACGAGGTCCAATGACAGCGGGCGGGTGCCCAAGGAATGGTTTATGTGATAGTTTTATACTTGCTGTCTGTGTGATACATGTATGCGCCTGGTAGGGAGGTGAGTGTGGGCGAGGTCCCGTACCTCACCAATAGCAGAGGGTGGATGGTGTTCCACATCTCATTAGCAGCAGAACAAGGGCGAGGCCCAAGTCAGGGAAAAAGTGAGTGTGGGCTGGGCTGGTATCTCACTACCAATAGGGGTGTGGATGGGGTTCCATGACTCACCGGTTGCAGGACATGGGCGAGGCCCAAGATAGGCGAGGCCTTTAGAGCAGGATTCGGTAGAATATGATTAGTTTATGTGTTCTGATATGTTTATGTGCTATTATATGTTAGCGGGCGAGGCCCTGTGACAGGCGAGGCCTAAGTGAATCAGATCTGTATCCGAGTGGGGCTCGAAGCCAGGCGGGGCCTGGAGCGGCGAAACCGTTGTAGCGGGCGAGGCCCGAGATAGGGGGCGAGGCCCCAGATAGCAGGCATGGCCCAGTATGTTCAGTATGTGGTTATGCATGGTATGTGTTAGGGTAGGGAACTCACTAAGCTTCGTGCTTACGGTTTTCAGTTTTGGTTTCAGGTACTTCCGGTAGCGGAGGGAAGAGCTCGGGGTAATTGCATGGCACACACCATAGATTAGACAGCCTGGGAATGTTTACTCTGATAACGAACATGTGTTTTGGAAATTAATACTTGGATTATGTTTTGGATTGATGAATTTGCTTTAAGTAATGTTTTATTAAAAGAATTTTTTTAGTCTTGAATTTTGGGACGTTACAAGTTGGTATCAGAGCCTTGGTTTGAGGGATTCGGGCATACTCTTGGGTGTGCCTGAACTCAAACTAAGGGGTCGGATAAAAAGTTTTCAAAAATGAAAAGACAGTTTTGTAAAAAGGAAGTTTTAGAATGAAACGGTTTTAGAAAAGCAAAAAGAATTCAGAAAGAAAAGAGCTTTGAAAAGAGAAAAAGGGTGTGGTGCATGCAATCAGCCGAGCTCAAGTAAGTACCCCAAAATACCCATACAAGTTTATGTTATGATTATCAATTAGGAGAACAGTATGCTAGAGTAGGACTAAGGATCTAGGGAGGATGCCTTATGTGCCTGTTATATGTGCTTTTAACTGTATGATAGTGCTGATTAGACAATAGTAGGATAGCCTGTTCAGGTTATGCTTGAGTTTATGAGTTTGTGTTGCATGCTAGTTCAGACTCTTGATATGTGGATATGTTTGCTTGAGTATGTTGTGGTTAGATTTTCCCCTTGTCTGAATGCTGTTTGCTTTGTGCAATATGGGATTCCGAGTGATGGGAGTTAGCTAGTAGGTGGATACATCATGTCACATGTGATCAGGGTTGAATTATCTTAGAGTGCTGGATTTGGCCCTATTTCGCAGCTCTCGTTTGAGTCCAACCATTGTAGGGACAAATCTTGTACTCGAAGGATTATATGAGCCTCATCACGTGTGATGGTATCCAGGTAATGGCTAATTGGAATCACAAGGAGACCTTCAGCAGCTGAGGACTGGTTTGAGTTGAGTCAGAGGTTTCCCTAGGGTGAGCCTAGGATGAGATGGTGCTGAGAGAAGTAGTAGTGGAAAAGGGACCTGGTGGAGTCGAAGCAATTCTTGAGGAAAGTACGGATAGATGTGGAAGGTAGTATGGGCCCGTACTACTGAAAGCAGAGGATCCGTACTCGATTCGGGAAAGGCCGAGACAAGACCGGGAACCTGGTAGGGTGTGTGTTTGGTCTCGCAGCAATGATAAGTATTCTGATAGAGGATGTATTATATTTTCAGCATGGTGACGTTGCGAGGGAAACCAGTGAGAGGACCAGGCGCCGGAGAGGGATTAGGCCCGGGTTCCGGAGCCGAGCAGCTCAAGGAGCGAATGAGGGAGTTGATATCAGCTGAGGTTACACGCAGTATTCTAGATCAGACTCCCATGATCTTTGGCATGGTCAGGGAGGGTATATTGGAGATTTTGGATGAGAGGTTGGGAGCCTTCCGTACGGAGAGGATGGCTTTGATGGGAGCGCGTACCTTGACATTTCGAGAGTTCAGGGCTTGCGGGGCACTAGATTATCATGGGGCTAGGGACCCCATCGCTAGCAGCAGATGGTTGGCTGATGTTGCCAACGCATTTCGTACGAGCCGGTGTCCTGAGGGGGACAGGTTCAGACTCGCTTCCTGTCTTCTGAAGGACAGAGCGAGGGATTGGTGGGAGGAGATTGGTCATGCTTTGGGGGATGATGCCGCGTTGGACGCGATGACGTGGAGCGATTTCTCGGCCAGGTTCAGGGCGGATTTTTCGCTAATTATTGAAGTGCAGCAGTTGGAACGGGAGTTTCAGGATTTGACGCAGACCACTGAGACTATGGCGGAGATCATCGCCAAGTTCAGGGAGAGGGCTCTTCTTGTACCGTAGTATGTCGCGGATGAGGAGATGAAGAAGGCCCGATATCACGAGATGTTGAGGGCTGACATCAGGGAGTTCGTGAGTAGGTCCGGCTGTAAGACGCTGGAAGATATGATTTCTCGGGCCAGAGAGAGGAAAAATGATTTGGAGCAGATCCGGAAGAGGAAGCCGGATAAGGTTCAGGTAGCCGCAGGCTCGGGAAAAAGGCCCAAGGGATCGGATTTGAGATCAATGGATTATCAGGACCGCAATCGATGCGGGAAGTGTGGTAGAGTGCACGGGGGCGCGTGCAGGAGTGGTAGCGGCGGTGAGTCTGGCTGCTTCAAGTGCGGTCGGACTGGTCATTTTAGCAGGGATTGTATTATTACCACCACACAGGGATCAAACTTGATATGTTTTCACTGCAATCAGCGGGGCCACAAGAAGGCCCAGTGCCCCAGTTTGCTTTCAGCAGGACGGGTGATGACACCTGCCCCTGCAAATTTGAGGTTCACGGACGACCGTCAGGGCCGAGCAGAGGCGCCTGCGGTAGGAGGTAGGGCTTTTCAGATGACTACCTTGGAGGCGCGAGCAGCACCAGACGGTGTAGGTATGCGATTTCCGTTTTCAGTTCTTTTTTTACATGATTATATTGCTATGGTTCTGCATCATTATCGGTTTGAGTATTTGATTTTGTGTGGCTTGATTGTGATCGAGTTATATGCCATCTGCATACCTTGGATATTGGAATGGTAGTTAGGGGGATGTGCCCTATTGGAGAAGGTTGATGTAACGCCTGTGTTTTCGGGCTTAACATTTTTAGCAATGTAATAGTCTAGGTTAACCTTTGTAACCTGTTTTGAAATAATAAGAGTGTATTATTTGAGTATTATGTGTTTTGTGCTTAATTGCTTAATTATGTGGTTTGATTAATTAAGAATAAAAATAAGCGTCAAAATTTAAGTGTAAAATAAACTTGATATCTTTGGATAAGGTTGTAGTAGTTGAAACGAGGTTTCCGAATATATATAGAACGCCCAAATCTGATTTCGTATGAGGAAGTTATGATTTATCGAAGTTTCGACTTAGCGGTATGCAGCCTGAAATACTCGATTTGAGATCGAGCGGTTTTTAGCCAAAGCAATCTAAACGAGGATCGAAGGTCTCATTGTTGGTATCGAAGCGATAAAAAGTTAGGCGAGAACGGACGTAAAACGAAGAAGTTATGAATTTATAACGAAGTTTTTCTGTCCTGACCTATTAAAAATAAATAATAAAAATAAAGTTAAAATTAGCCGACAGAGTCTAAACGAAAGTTGTAGAGCGTAGTCTCACCTTCGCGTGGATATAAAGAACGTCGAAAACGGAGTTCGTATGAAAAAGATATGAATTTCCGAAGTTGATTAAATAATTAATAATTAAATTTAATTATTAAATCCCGGTATTATCCGAAGACGAGTCATCGGACTCATCCGAAGTACGCCCCGCGTACTAGCCTACGCCCCGCGTACACCGAGGTATGTCGACATTCGCACTCGAGTCCTTCGGATGACGAACGCCATGATGATCCGAGGCGTATGCCCCGCGTACCCTCGTATGCCCCGCATACTCCGAGGCTCCAGCCTCTTATAAATAGGATCCGAGGCAGCCTTAGTTCTTTTGCAAATTTCTTCCTTCTCTCTCCCATTTTACCTCGATTTGCGTGCCAGAAGTAACCCGAAGCCCCGGTAATATTCTCGAGCCCCGAGATCCCGAAGATCCCGAGAAGTGCGATTCCCGAGCCGAAGCTCTGCCCGCGAGAAGTTCAATTTTTGTAGAGATCTTCAAGATCTGCTGAAGAATACTACTTATGCAAGTCGTAGTGCTGTCCGATCATCTTCTGATCAAGTGAGTGTATACTACCTTTCACAAACACGATAATAATACAAGTATGGTTTGAGTGTATTAAGTATATTGCTGTTTATACGTGTGAGTGTGTAGTTACTTTCTTCTAACGCATAATTATGAAGTATTTTATACGGAATACCTATTATGTGTATAATTTTGTGGTTATGTGTGTGAATGTGTATTCACTTTCTTCTATCTCATGGATAAGATTTACTCTCTATGAAATACGTGTTATGTGTGTGTGCCTCATCTGTTATGTGGAATATGTATTGATTAAAGCATGCTATACAGGTTTTAAACTATGTATAAAAATGTATATTTTTATCTACTAATATGTTGGGTAGAACATGGGTAGATACTTGGTGTGTAATAAACAAATGAAAGGCCTCGTTGTTGTTTGATTTAGTCATCTAGCGGAGTTTAGATGATGACCACGAACTTTTCTAGATAGTCTTGTGGAAACATTAGCAGGTTCGCCACCTGTAGGTGTTAATGAACTTGGGTGTTCATTCGCTGTACTCCATCCCCCTCATGGTTGCCTTATTTGACTTATATTGCTGAGGAACCCCCGAAGCATGTGTTGTCGCCCCGATGAAATATTCTTAGACTAGGTCCCTTATGTTAGTTGTCTTAGGGACATAAAGTGAGAATAACGGGAATGGGTAATTGGGTTATTGTTGGTTGGTGGAAATTAAATATAATTATTTATTGTGGGTTAAAAACCCTATATGCTCACCAGGCTCCCAAGCCTGACCCACTCAGTTTTATTTGTATTACAGGAAGTGGCGCGAGGGAGTAAGATGGATGAACCATCAAGTTGTTTTGTTTACAAGTCTGTATATGTATATATTTTTTAATGACTTGTAATGTTATCGTTTATGCTTATTGGTGTGTATCGGAACATGACAACCCGAGTTTTGATTATAATGAAAATACATTTCTTTTATGAAATGCTTTGGTAAAACATTGTTTTATCATGTTTTTTTTTTGGGAACAAATTCCGCAACTCTTTCAAATCAAAAGGATTTACTCTGAAATTATTTAAAAGCATAAATGAAAATCGGTCTTTTCTGGCCGAGATTTTGGGGATGTCACAGTTGCCTAGCATTCCATAGTAGCTTCGTTGGCGGAGTTGGGGCGAGGCCCTTATCACCTAGTGATCAGATAGGGATCAGGAATGGGTAAGTGGATGAGAATGATAGGGAGTTGCCTGTATAGCCCTCGAGAGGTGAGACCTTGGGAGAGGCCGCTCCAGGATATAGTTGGGTGAGACCCGTGGGCGAGGCCCATATGAGAATAGCAGTATAGGTGAGACCTGAGAGCAGGGTTGCTCAGTAGTATGGTTGGTGAGACCCGTGGGCGAGGCCCTAGCGGGAGTGGTTAGACAAGTAGGACTAGAAGGATAGAGGCGGGTGAGACCCATAGGCAAGGCCCGTGAGTTTTAGCAGCATAAGTGGGACCTGGTAGGGACCTTAGTGTCAAGATAGGGGATCGGGGATCCCAGGAATTGTAGTGCCTGTATGGCAGAATAGATTGAGCAGTTATAGGTGGTTGAGGTTTCTTCGAAAGTCGCTGGGAGTGACTAGGAGTTGTGTTGGGTCTAGTTACCGATGGCAGCCGGTAATCCAGATATTGATAGGTTGGTAGGGACCAGGGTGGTCTCCGTTCATCCAGAAGTCAGATGAGGAGTGGTAGAATTTTCAATCAGTAGCAGTGCGGGTAAGCAGTCTATGGTGGAATTCAGTTAGTTGATCGTGGGGTGCTCGACACCAAATTATAGTAGAAAGAAATGCCCAGTGGATACGGGCGATAATGAAACATACTGGAAGTAGCGGGAGTAATGGATTTGGTGAAGATAGGATCTTCACAGTGACAGAGGAAATAGTTGGTTATGGAGCATCACCTTGGGAAGGCAAGGAAATCGTGCAAGGAAAGAAGGGGTGAACCCCTATGGATTCAGTGCAGTACTCGATGAGTACCAGAAGGATTATCGGTTGAGTAAGTTGTGTTTCCAGAATGTTCAGGGTCAGGGTTGACCAGAGTCTATTATCCGCAAGGATTGATGTTAGTCAGTATGACCGGGCGGAAGACCAGCGAAGGTAGGCAGCTGGTGTTGCGGTAATTAGTAGGGTATTGGAAGCAGATCGCAGGCGGTGGGCCATAGCAAACTTCGAGGATGAAGTTTAGTTTAAGTGGGGGAGAGTTGTAACACCCAAAGTCAGGAAGGCCAAGAAAGGAAAGGAAACCCTAAGTTTAAGGGGTGACTCGTCGAGTCCAAGGAGGAACTCGACGAGTCCGACCGGGATCCGGGTCGAGGAGTAAGTGACCGACTCGGCGAGTCGGCCAAGGAGAATCGGCGAGTCTGGTTTGGACGAGGATAACCCTAAATCCAGGACTTGGAGCCTATTTAAGCGCCTATTTCTCTTCCCTAGGGTACCTCTACTGCCTCTCAACCCAGAAAACTAAACCCTAGCCGCCATATCCATTTGTGAGCTAATTATTGTCTTGAAGAGTGCATTAAAGCTTGGAGAAGGAAGAAGAATCATGGAGGTGCAAGAAGGGGGCTATAGATCCGGGTTTGGGAAGACATTTCTGAGCATTTGGAGGTAATGAACTAGTTCTTGGTCTCCTTTGCACCTAGATCTATGTGTGTGTGTTTTGGGCATTCTTGGCATTTGTAACCATTTCGAGTTGGAAGTTCAGATTCGAGGTTGCTACCTCAGATCCAGGCTGGTGTTGGTCTAGAATCCCATAAAGTATCAGCTCTTGGTATGTTGTTGAAGCATGGTTGCCTTAAACCCTAGTTTATGGTGTATGTATTCTAGATCTCCATATCTACACGTAAAGTTTGCCACTTTACGTGAGGAATAGGCCTTGGAAGTATGGATCTATGTATTGGAGCCCCTGTTTGGCTCAAAGAGCCATTGTATGGATTAAGAGCTGGAGTGACTCGGCGAGTCACATGGGTAGACTCGGCGAGTCGGATGAAGTCGGGCAGGAACTCGGCGAGTTGGAAGAACAACTCGGCGAGTCTGTTGAAGGTTGTCTTGGACTCGACAAGTCTGTTCTTGGACTCGGCGAGTCAAGACGTGAAACCCCAAACCCTTCGAGTTGAGACTCGAATCAGTGAGTCGAGTGGAGACTCGGTGAGTTGGACAGGTCAGGACTTGGAACTCGTTAAACTCGGCGAGTCATGGACTGACTCAGCGAGTCGAGTCGCGAATGGAAGGAATCTGATCATATGAACTCGGCGAGTCAGTAGGCAGACTCGGCGAGTAGGGTTGACCTGGAAGGTTGACTTTGACCAGGACTTTGACTTTGACCAGCGTTGACTGGGTTGACTTTCAGGGGTCAATTAGACTAAGCGTTGCATTGATATTACTAGCTTGGGGAGCTAGTGGAGCAGGAGTTTAGGAAGTTGCTGGGAACAACTTGAGGGGCTATCAGCAAGTTCTGCAAGTGCATGTGAGTTTCCCTTTGTGTGAATGGGTCTATGGCCACAATGCCGGCCCATGTAGTTATGAGTAGAAGGCCCGGGGGTTAGCCCTAGGCACAGTATGCTAGTATGATATTTAGGACGAGGTCCAATGACAGCGGGCGGGTGCCCAAGGAATGGTTTATGTGATAGTTTTGTACTTGTTGTCTGTGTGATACATGTGTGCGCCAGGTAGGGAGGTGAGTGTGGGCGAGGTCTCGTACCTCACCAATAGCAGAGGGTGGATGGTGTTCCACATCTCATTAGCAGCAGAACAGGGGCGAGGCCCAAGTCAGGGAAAAAGTGAGTGTGGGCTGGGCTCGTATCTCACTACCAGTAGGAGTGTAGACGGGGTTCCATGACTCACCAGTTGCAGGACATGGGCGAGGCCCAAGATAGGCGAGGCCTTTAGAGCAGGATTCGGTAGAATATGATTAGTTTATGTGTTCTGATATGTTTATGTGCTATTATATGTTAGCGGGCGAGGCCCTGTGACAGGCGAGGCCTAAGTGAATCAGATCTGTATCCGAGTGGGGCTCGAAGCCAGGCGGGGCCTGGAGCGGCGAAACCGTTGTAGCGGGCGAGGCCCGAGATAGGGGGCGAGGCCCCAGATAGCAGGCATGGCCCAGTATGTTCAGTATATGGTTATGCATGGTATGTGGTAGGGTAGGGAACTCACTAAGCTTCGTGCTTACGGTTTTCAGTTTTGGTTTCAGGTACTTCCGGTAGCGGAGGGAAGAGCTCGGGGTAATTGCATGGCACACACCATAGATTAGACAGCCTGGGAATGTTTACTCTGATAACGAACATGTGTTTTGGAAATTAATACTTGGATTATGTTTTGGATTGATGAATTTGCTTTAAGTAATGTTTTATTAAAAGAATTTTTTTAGTCTTGAATTTTGGGACGTTACAAGTTGGTATCAGAGCCTTGGTTTGAGGGATTCGGGCATACTCTTGGGTGTGCCTGAACTCAAACTAAGGGGTCGGATAAAAAGTTTTCAAAAATGAAAAGACAGTTTTGTAAAAAGGAAGTTTTAGAATGAAACGGTTTTAGAAAAGCAAAAAGAATTCAGAAAGAAAAGAGCTTTGAAAAGAGAAAAAGGGTGTGGTGCATGCAATCAGCCGAGCTCAAGTAAGTACCCCAAAATACCCATACAAGTTTATGTTATGATTATCAATTAGGAGAACAGTATGCTAGAGTAGGACTAAGGATCTAGGGAGGATGCCTTATGTGCTTGTTATATGTGCTTTTAACTGTATGATAGTGCTGATTAGACAATAGTAGGATAGCCTGTTCAGGTTATGCTTGAGTTTATGAGTTTGTGTTGCATGCTAGTTCAGACTCTTGATATGTGGATATGTTTGCTTGAGTATGTTGTGGTTAGATTTTCCCCTTGTCTGAATGCTGTTTGCTTTGTGCAATATGGGATTCCAAGTGATGGGAGTTAGCTATTAGGTGGATACATCATGTCACATGTGATCAGGGTTGAATTATCTTAGAGTGCTGGATTTGGCCCTATTTCGCAGCTCTCGTTTGAGTCCAACCATTATAGGGACAAATCTTGTACTCGAAGGATTATATGAGCCTCATCACGTGTGATGGTATCCAGGTAATGGCTAATTGGCATCACAAGGAGACCTTCAGCAGCTGAGGACTGGTTTGAGTTGAGTCAGAGGTTTCCCTAGGGTGAGCCTAGGATGAGATGGTGCTGAGAGAAGTAGTAGTGGAAAAGGGACCTGGTGGAGTCGAAGCAATTCTTGAGGAAAGTACGGATAGATGTGGAAGGTAGTATGGGCCCGTACTACTGAAAGCAGAGGATCCATACTCGATTCGGGAAAGGCCGAGACAAGACCGGGAACCTGATAGGGTGTGTGTTTGGTCTCGCAGCAATGATAAGTATTCTGATAGAGGATGTATTATATTTTCAGCATGGTGACGTTGCGAGGGAAACCAGTGAGAGGACCAGGCGCCGGAGAGGGATCAGGCTCGGGTTTCGGAGCCGAGCAGCTCAAGGAGCGAATGAGGGAGTTGATATCAACTGAGGTTACACGCAGTATTCTAGATCAGACTCCCATGATCTTTGGCATGGTCAGGGAGGGTATATTGGAGATTTTGGATGAGAGGTTGGGAGCTTTCCGTACGGAGAGGATGGCTTTGATGGGAGCGCGTACCTTGACATTTCGAGAGTTCAGGGCTTGCGGGGCACCATATTATCATGGGGCTAGGGACCCTATCGCTAGCAGCAGATGGTTGGCTGATGTTGCCAACGCATTTCGTACGAGCCGGTGTCCTGAGGGGGACAAGGTCAGACTCGCTTCCTGTCTTCTGAAGGACAGAGCGAGGGATTGGTGGGAGGAGATTGGTCATGCTTTGGGGGATGATGCCGCATTGGACGCGATGACGTGGAGCGATTTCTCGGCCAGGTTCACGGCGAAGTTTTCGCCAATTATTGAAGTGCAGCAGTTGGCACGGGAGTTTCAGGATTTGACGCAGACCACTGAGACTGTGGCGGAGATCATCGCCAAGTTCAGGGAGAGGGCTCTTCTTGTACCGTAGTATGTCGCGGATGAGGAGATGAAGAAGGCTCGATATCACGAGATGTTGAGGGCTGACATCAGGGAGTTCGTGAGCAGGTCCGGCTGTAAGACGCTAGAAGATATGATTTCTCAGGCCAGAGAGAGGGAAATTGATTTGGAGCAGATCTGGAAGAGGAAGCCGGATGAGGTTCAGGTAGCCGCGGGCTCGGGCAAAAGGCCCAAGGGATCGGATTCGAGATCGAGGGATTTTCAGGGCCGCAGTCGATGCGGGAAGTGTGGTAGAGTGCACGGGGGCGCGTGCAGGAGTGGTAGCGGCGGTGAGTCTGGCTGCTTCAAGTGCGGTCAGACTAGTCATTTTAGCCGGGATTGTACTGTTACGACCACACAGGGATCAGACTTGATATGTTTCACTGCAATCAGCAGGGCCACAAGAAGGCCCAGTGCCCCAGTTTGCTTTCAGTAGGACGGGTGATGGCACCCGCCCCTGCAACTTTGAGGATCACGGACGGCCATCAGGGCCGAGTAGAGGTGCCTACGGTAGGAGGTAGGGCTTTTCAGATGACTACCTTGGAGGCGCAAGCAGCACCGGACGTTGCAGGTATGCGATTTCCGTTTTCAGTTCTTTTTTGTACATGATTATATTGCTATGGTTCTGCATCATTATCGGTTTGAGTATTTTATTTTGTGCGGCTTGATTGTGATCGAGTTATATGCCATCTGCATACCTTGGATATTGGAATGGTAGTTAGGGGGATGTGCCCTATTAGAGAAGGTTGCCTAGGATGCAGTATCTGTAGCATGCCTGGGAGGGAATTGGTATGTCTCGCTAGTTCGGAGTTGTATAGTTTAGAGATGGATTGGTTAGATCCCTAGCTATGGTTTTGACAATTCACATGGATAAGAACACATACACTATTAAATTTAAGTGTCATAAGAATTCTCTTCGATTCATGAAAATGATGGTGAGGAAACACTTTCACTAAGTAGATTTTAGCTAGATAGCAATTGTGATATTTGCATTCTCAAAGTCGTTAGTTGAGCGTGTGTGATTAACCGGCACACTAACATGGACTTGTGAGAAGTGGCAAAGTTCTAATCAATCGAGACTATGATTACGACATCCCTTTTGATAGTTCTTAAAATTTTTTAGACACACCTATGAGTTATCTAAGATAAGGTGTATGATATTGATAAAGTTTTATCAAAGTAATCTAGTATCAGAAATTTGAACTTTAGTAAGAAAGTCAATAAAGTTTTGATTTCTAGAAGTCCAACTGATTTCTGAGTACATGTCAAAAGCTAGTGGGAGCATAAGTGTTATGCTAATAATCATCATGTTAGTGGGAGCATGATAATTATGATAAAGGTTGCAAGTTATCAATGTTAATTATATAAAACAAAAGGTTTCAATTGGGAAAAAGTTGTTTTGCTATAATTAAGGGAGAGGAAATTATACTTCATCTCAAATCTAAAAGCTTAGATTGAGGTTTTAATCGTATTTAGTCAAGAATATATATATATATATATATATATATATATATATATATATATATATATATATATATATATATATATGAATTTCATGTTGGAATGGCTCAACATAAGGAAATTCTATATATGAGTCCATTATTTGCGTTCTAAAATTCGATTATGATTAGGGCATCCCTTTTCATAATCTAAATTATGAGAACTTGGCAAATTGAAATGGAAATATTATAGCAAAAGACTGGTTTAGTCTTTATGTGAGACATCATGAATCATGTCCCATATGCTTCGGATATAGGATCTATTACATGTTATATATTCATCCTTTCTAAAATTTTCCAAATGCCTGGGGCATTAAGAAGGGAAAAGGTCTAGAATTCGATATGACTAAAAGGATTAAGCAATTGTTGAGGACAATCTAAGGTTTACCAAAGAATTGGTTGCTCAGGGACAGTTGGAAGTATAGTGTTAATTGTTGGAAGGACCGTATTGACATAATCTGTAAGGAGGCAACTCTTGTTCAGAAGTGATAGTCAAAATAGAATATGGAAATGTTTCAAAGATAGAAATTATTCAATCTATGTAAGATTTGGAAACTTAATGCAAGAAGGATGTTTCCAAGGAGTTGATCTCCTTTAGAATGCTCTGTAATGTTTGTTGTCAAGCCTTTGTGACTTTGTGCATAATCATTTCAAGAGGATCAATGCATATAAGTTTAGAATCTAACAGATTTCAGTAAATGACATGAATTTGGAATTCTTGCATTTGTAGTAAGGAATTGGGAGTGTGAAATGAGAATCATTGGAAATTATGTTCAATTGATCTCTTTCACAGGGTAAAGATCATAGACAAACTTAGTTTGCATACTTGGTGTATGGCATTACTAGTGTTTAAGAAAGAAAACATAGTGTACATGCTTGGAGCATGGGAAAACTAGTGTTTTAATTCAAGTATAAAGTTTATAATTTGAAACAGTATACAATGAATAATGTGTAATCATATGGTGATAAATAAAAGGTGTTTTATTTATATTCATAAGTTCTGAGACCATATTGGATTCGACTATTATTGTGTTTCACTTTGCATGTTTTAACTTCCAGAATAACTAGGTCATTGTTCTGGATGACTAAGTTATTCAAACCATCCACAGTCGGTCATATGTTGGAAGTAGATATGAATCAAGATTGTCATGGGTTGGGGTTGTAGAGGTCTAAGATGTTGGACAAGGTGGTGCTACAACACTCATGAGTGCTCATAAGTTCTGAGTATTGGATTCAACCCACGCTCATTGGAATCACTTCATGGATTTTATCACGAGTGATCATGAGACGATAATATCTTATATTCTTCAAACCTAGAGATATGAGTTGTTACTATGAGTTAGTTATACATTGATTGCACGAAAACGCTTTGGTAACTCGATGTTATAAAACGTGTCTTTGTGTATGATTCAACAAGTAGTAAAACAAGCCATATGAGCTGAAGTTTATCAATTCCTTTTAGCTTCGGGATAAAAGCGATATCTGTGGGCCCCTCGATGATTTGGTGATGACAAATGATATCTATATTCTGACTATATTAAAAATGAAATTTTTAGCCTTGATTTTTGGGTCGTTACAGATGGATATTTGAGAAAGAGGTTATTTATGATTTAATATATATTATAAGTATAATATATTAATATGAAATCATATATTTAATTAGTATTGACCAAGAATTAATTTGGAATTAATTTTGTGGTCAAAAGAGACTAATTAAATTAACAGGGACTGATTATGTAAATCTGTGATATATATATATATATATATATATATATATATATATATATATATATATATATATATATATATATATATATATTGTGACATCCCTAATTTTCATGGCCAGAAAAGACCGATTTGTTTATGCTTTGTTTTATAAAATCAGAGTAATACTTTGATTAAAAGAGTTGCGGAATTTGTTCCCAAAACAAAGTGTGAAAAGAATTTATCAAAGTATTTCTTTAAAGAAATGTATTTTCATTAAATAACAAAATCTCGAGATGTCATGTTCCGATAAAGACCAAAAGCATAAACCATATAAAATAGGCCTTACAACAGTTATTTATAACTACTAATCTATAATCCAAAATCTCTCGTCAGGTCCACTATCTTATACTCTTATGCCATAACCTGTGATACAAAGAAAACTGAGTGGGTCAGGCTTGGGAGTCTGGTGAGCATATAGGTTTTTCAACCCACAATAGTATAATTATTATATTTAATCATCAAACAATCAACCCAATTACCCATCCCCATTATCTTCTTTATTTCTTAAGGTTTTACCCTAAGAATCGACTATCCTTCCTTCATTCGTTCCTAAGGATTGACCTAAGGAATTGGCACAAATTCCATTGTTGCCCGAGGTTCCTATAACCAACACTAAATCCATAGTTGCCAAGGTTCATCTTATACAATACTAAATCCATAGCTACCAAGGTTCATCTATACTATACTAAATCCATAGCTACCATCGTATTATTATAAGGCACTAAATCTATAGCTGCCAGGGTTTTTAGAGTACACCGGTGAACATCAAGTCCAGAACACCTACAAGTTGCGAGCTAGCTAGTGTTCCACAAGACTGTCTAGAATAGTCTATGGTTTTCATCCCTACTCTGACGAATGATGGGGGCCATCGTTTGGGTAAAGGTTTCACTCATTTTTCACCTGTCACCCTCATCTCATGTTCTATATCATCTTTCGTCTCATCCTCCAACTAATCTTTCATCACACACCAACTATTTCATCTACCCATGTTCTACCCAACATATTTGTAGATATAAATTACATTTATAGTTTAAATCATATACAAACCTGTATAAAACATTCATCCAACATCCATCTCAAATAAACAAACAATATATAAACACTTAACCTGTATTTCATAGCAAATACTTCATATCTATGTGTTCGAAGAAAGTAACTACACACTCACTTGATAAGACGATGATCGGACAGCACCTCGTCTCTTAAAATAATCTTTTCCGATAAAACCGAGACGTTTTCTCCAAAGTCGGGTTTCACACGGGCAGAGTTTCAGCTCGAAAACTATTTTTCTCGGGATCTTCGAGGCTTCGGGACTTGCTTCGGGTGTCGGGATTAATACCGGGACTTCGGGGGTATAAATTGCCAAAAAATAGAAAGAATAAGGGGAAGAGAAGAAATTTGAGTAACAAAACCCGGAGACCTCGCTTGCCTTTTATAGAGGCTGAACATCACACGTATGTTGGGCGTACTCAAAGATTACGTGGGGCGTAATGCCTCGTTTACATGTGTGCGGGGTGTATATCTAGTACGCTGGGCGTACTCTTCGGATCAGACCGTAGGCATCATGGTCTTGGACCCGAGACACTCGAGTGATGGTTCAGGTCGACGTGGCCCATTTCGATCCATGTATACGGGTACGATGGGCGTACTCATGTATGTTGGGCGTAACTCGATATACCGAACTTCAAAAATGCGTAAATTTTGCATACTAGCTCCGTTTTTGACGTTCTTTATATCCATGCGTAGGTTAGACTATGCTCTACAACTTTCTTTTAGACTTCGTCGGCTAATTTTGATTCATTTTTATTATATTATTTTTAGTAGTCCGAGATAAGAAATGTCCGTTAAAAATTCATAACTCCTTCATCCGACGTCCGTTGTCATCTGTCTTTTTACCGTTGCGCTACTATTAACGAGATATTTGATTCTCGTTTAGATTGTTTCAACTAGAAATCATTCGACCTCATATTCGAACTTAGGATTGCATACCGCTAAGTCGAAACTTCGGAAAATATAACTTCCTCATACGAAGTCAGATTTAGACGTTGTTCTTATGCACACTCTCAATTTAACTTTTTCTATGACTTTCGTTTACATCACTAAGGCTAAATATCGCTCTATCGTAAATTCACTATTTACGTCACACAGTTTCGTACCGATTCTGTCACGAAATTTCAACAGGTCATAACTTCTTCGTTATAACTCGGATTTCAGCGTTCTTTATATGTATGGTAACCTTGTGACATATACTACAACTTGGTTAAGATTAATTATTCTAAACACTCTTCTATCAAAAAGTCATTTTTGACGCTTATCATCTTTAAATTGACTAGCCCGGATCTACGGGCGTTACAGTTATCTCCCCCTTAGGATGATTACGTCCCAGAATCATCAACAAAAATAGGACTTGTATACTGATTCCATACGTTATATCTTTTCATCTTAGGTAATAATCGTAGCTTTTATGTTTCTTCGAATGAGTATCTAACTTTTGGACTTCTTGACCACAGGCGATGCTCAATCTTGCATTTGCTCTTCGTACTATGTTAGACGCTAAATCGTATCCTTTGAGTTACAAAATAATTCCTTATTGAGGACTCCTTCTTCTTAGGATAAGTACTTTCCTTTATCTATTGTAACAGACCGATAGGTCGTGTTCTAATGACCTCTCATCGTATGAAGCAACGTTTAGACTAAAGTCTCTTAGAGTCAAATTCTAGAATGGAATATACCTTACCTCATATTCTAATGTGACATAATCATATTTTAGCATGTAGCATCTCTAGCTATAAACTTATTTATCAACGAGCGCGATGCTATCGGCCGCATTGATTTCAATCTTCTGACCTCAGTCAGATGCTACATCGAACTTGGTTCTCTGAACCACATAACAAACTCATCGTAGTCGGACTCAATTTGATATGACCACTAGGGTTGGAATAACAACCACCTTACTAGTCATTACCGAAACAATGGTAATGACCTACTGGAATAAAACAGAATCAATTACTAGCTTCTTGGTAACCTTGTGACTTTTCCTGATCCAAGCGTGAGTCCTGTGCTTCCATTAGTATAGATCTCTACTACCATTCACACCTACTCATACTCGTCCCAAGTATTGTCCCGCAGTCGACCAAGCCACCATTCAAGAAAATCACACCATCATTCAACACATCAGATAACAAAACTAGGGTTTATATTAATTCTTGAAACTATTACACAAAAGTTCCAGTTCACCCCTATACTAAGCCTCTAATAGGCTACACCATAAGTTACTTCATAATTTGATCTTTGGATATGAAATCCTTATTCTTGATTCCTCGCGTTATTGTCTGCTTCGTCGAGGATCATGTGGAATGCCCTTGGCTTTGGTGGTGCCTCTAGCCTTGCTACCCTATTTTTCTTTGGGCAGTCTCTAGACATGTGCCCCTTGCCTCCGCATCCGTAGCATACCTTATCATTATGTGTACAATTCCAGGAATAGTGGCCGATGCTTCCACATTTGTAACAAGTTACTTCTTCGTTGCATGCTCCAAAGTGCTTTTTCCTGCACTTTTCACACCACTTGGCTCCATACCTCTGGTCATCCAGGTCAGACTTTGTGAACTTTCCCTTCCTATCAGGTCTTGAGGATCCTTCAAGCTTCCCCTTCTCGCCAACTTCAACTTTCTCCATACCCTTTTCCTTTATTTGGGTCTCAACATTCTTGGCTGCCCAGATGGTGGCCTTCAAAGTGGTTGCTTGCTTGACCATTGGACCAAAGTCCGTTGGTAATCCATTGGCAAACTTGTTGACCTTGGAAAGTTCCATTGGAAGTAGGTAGGGAACAAGCTTCATCTTCTCTGTAAAACTAGTAGCGTACTCGGTGACGCTCAATCTTCCCTTCTTTAGATTCTGGAACTCATTGTTGATTTCCAGAAAATCCTGCTCAGAGCAGTATTGCATCTTTAGTTGCACCACAAAATCTTCCCAAGATATCTTGCTAGCTTCTCCTTGGGCATCGAACTAGCTAGTAACTTCCACCAGTTTAGCACTCTATACTTTAACAGAGGAATCGCGAGAGCGGTTTTTTGTCAGTTGCTACTCTCGCAACTCTCAAACATTGTCACCATCTCGGAGATCCAATCCATAACTTCCACTGGTTTTGGGCTTCCATATATACACGATGGTTTGGATGCCATGAAATCCTTGTAGTTGCACCCATGCCCATCATTTCCTCCATCCTGGTTGTTCTTGATGGGTTTTTGCCATAAGAACTTTCCTATGTGCGCATGCAAAACCCTAATGCTTAGATCTAGGCTTTCTAATTAAACATGCTTTGAATCCAAGACTTCTAATGACTAATTAGGTATAAAAACAATACAAAATCATATCTAGAAGTTTACCTTTGATTCTCTTCTTTGATCTTGTTGTCTTGGAGCTCTAGAGTCACAATTGTCAATCCTCTAATGGCTTACAAACACCAACTAGCAAGGAGGATGATTTGAGAGAGAGGAGAGGGATGAAATTCGGACAGGGTTTCTTCTCCTTAGAAGAGATACCGACCCCCTTAGCTCTAGGGGTCTATTTATACTTGTAGACTCCTTAAGGGTTTCACCTTAAACCCTAGTTGGATAATCTTTCCTTAAAGCAATCCAAATCCCTACCATGGATAAGCCTTGGACGATTTTGAGCTATCCTTAGCTCTAGAATTCGTCCAACCCTTATCTCTTAAGGATTTACAGTCTAAAGTGTAACTATCAAACAATTGACAGTTTATACCCTCTTATTTAATTAATCTCTTTAAGTCACCAAATTAATTCTAATTAATTCTATGACTTATATTAATCAAATAACAATATTATTATTCCTTATATTATTCTCATAATATATTAATAATATTTGTTCTCTCATAATAAATCATCCTAACAAGTTGCTATGGTGAAGGCAACCCAAAAGGACTATGCACAATCGGGTCAAATACTTGCCTAATATAGTTGCATCCTTAGACACTATTCCAATAGTCTCCCACTTGGATAAGTCTAGTAACTATATGCACAAGTACAATCTGATTCTCAATCGTAGCTCTCAAAGACGCTGTCAAACTCTGATCTAATCAATCTTGTCTTTTAGATAAGGGATCGTATAGTCCTCTGTTAGATATCATGCTGACAATTCTATGGAATGATCAGTCAAGCATTTAGGTTTCTCGATCTCCGATTTATTTGACATAGAACTTAATCGAACACATCAATTCAGTTCTGACCGGGCCCGGCATGTAATTCAAATCAAATCATCGAGCGGCTGAGATATCGCTTTTACCCTCTTGGAATAAAAGTTACAGATAAACTTCGACTTATATGCATTTACTTATTCATTAACCAACTATACACAACAATGCGTTTTATAACACCGAGTTACTGATGCGTTTTCGCATTATCAATGTACAACCAATTAACAAATAACAAACCATATATCTAGGTTTTAAGACTATATGATATTATCGTCTTGCGATCACCCTTTTATATCATATTCCATAAGGCGATTCCAGTAAGCACGGGTTTGTTCCAATGCTCAAAACCAGTTCATAAACACTCATGAACGTTGCAGCAACCCTTTGCTATGTCTAATACCATTTAGACAATCTACAAACCAATTCACGACAATCTTCATTCATATCTACTTCCAACATATGAACGATTGTGGACAATTTGAATAATTCGATTATTCTTAATAAATTCAATTATTCTGGAAGTCAAAACATGCAAAGTGAAACAATAGTTAAACAATTAACATAAGATAGTAACATTACTCATAAATAAAACTCCTTTATTTAATCATCAAATGTTAATTACATTTATCTATTACACGTTTCTAATACTATCTAATCTATGCTAATATCATCCTTCAGCCCAATACTCCTAGCATGCCGCAAGTGCTTAACCCTACTCAGTCCCTTCGTAAGCGGATCTGCTGGGTTATCTTCTGATGATATACTTTTCACTACGAGTTGTCCTTCTTCTACACGATGTCTGATAAAATGATATTTTCTGTCGATATGTCGTGATCTACCATGATGTCTCGGTTCCTTGGTCAAGGCAACCACTCCTTCATTATCACAGAAAATCTCCATGGCCTCCTCTATGGCAGGTACAACTCCAAGATCACCGATGAAGTTCTTCAGCCATATTGCCACCTTCGACGCTTCGCTCGCTGCAATGTACTCTGATTCACACGTTGAATCAGCTACGGTTTCCTGCTTGGAACTTTTCCAAGTCACTGCTCCTCCATTCAAGGTAAAGACCCAGCCCGACTGCGAACGGTAGTTGTCCCTGTCGGTCTGAAAGCTGGCATCACTATACCCTCGCACCTTCAAGTCATCACTCCCTCCGAGAACTAAGAACCATTCCTTCGTCCTCCGAAGGTACTTAAGGATATTCTTCACCGCAATCCAATGGGCTCTGCCAGGATTCCCTTGATATCTGCTAACCATGCTCAAAGCAAAGGCTACATCAGGGCGAGTACAAGTCATAGCGTACATGATTGAGCCAACTGCGGAAGCGTATGGTACTCGGCTCATTTCTGCTATTTCAGCTTTGGTACTCGGACTTTGAGTCTTACTCAACTTGGCATTACTTTGTATCGGTAATTCTCCCTTCTTTGAGTTTTCCATACTAAAATGTTTTAGTACCTTCTCTAAGTAAGTGTTCTGACTAAGTCCTATTAGTCTCTTACTTCTTTCTCTCACTATCGTTATTCCCAAGATGTAAGAAGCCTCTTCGAGGTCCTTCATAGCGAAGCACTTCCCGATCCAGGACTTAACCTCCTGTAGAGTCGGGATATCGTTTCCTATGAGTAATATGTCGTCGACATATAGAACGAGGAAGCTAACTATACTCCCACTGGCTTTGACATATACACACAATTCATGTTCGCTTCGTACAAATCTAAACTCTTTGACTTTCTCATCGAAACAAAGATTCCATCTGCGAGATGCTTGCTTAAGTCCATAAATGGACTTCTTAAGCTTACACACTCTATTCGGATGCTTCGGATCCACAAACCCCTATGGTTGAGCCATGTAAACATCCTCAGCCAACTTCCCATTAAGGAAAGCGGTCTTGACATCCATTTGCCAAATCTCATAATCATGAAATGCGGCAATCGCTAGCATCACTCTAATAGATTTTATCTTTGCAACTTGTGAGAAGGTCTCATCATAGTCAACTCCGGGAGTTTGAGTAAAGCCCTTCGCGACCAATCGTGCTTTATATGTGTGTACTTTTCCATCCACGTCAGTCTTCTTCTTGAAGATCCATTTGCACCCAACGGTCTTACGTCCGGGCACATTATCAACCAAATTCCAAACTTGGTTATCATACATGGATTGGATCTTGCTATCCATTGCCTCTTTCCATTTTGCAGACTTCGGGCCTGCCATGGCTTCCTTATAGCTATTAGGTTCATTAAGTTTTATTAGTGTACCATCACTAATATACGTGTCCCCTTCGGTAGTAATATGAAAACCATAAAACTTGGGTTGAACTCTAACTCTTTTGGAACGTCTAAGAGGTAAGGACTCGTCAATTGGCTCAACCGGACTTTCCTCCTCGGGTTGAGTGCCAGTGGTAGAGGTTCCTTCATCTATCGACTCTTGAATCTCTTCAAGCTCGATTTGCCTCCCACTGTCTCCTTGGCTTATGAGTTCTCATTCTCGGAAAACTCCTCTCCTCGCAAAGAAGACAACATTGTCCTTCGGTCTATAGAAGAGATATCCAAAGGATTTATGCGGGTAGCCGATGAAAATACATCGCTCACTTCGAGGTTCAAGCTTGTCGTGAGTATCTCGTCTTACGAAAGCCTCGCAACCCCAAACCTTGATATGTGCTAACGAGGGAGCTTTCCCTGTCCACATCTCGTGAGGTGTTTTGGCAACCTTCTTAGTAGGGACTCGGTTAAGGATATGGGCGACAGTCTCTAAGGCATACCCCCAAAAAGAGATAGGTAGTGAAGCACGACTCATCATAGAGCGAACCATATCCAATAAGGTTCGATTACGCCTTTCTGCCACACCATTCAATTGTGGTGTCCTAGGTGGCGTCAATTGTGAAACTATTCCACACTCCTTGAGATAATCGTGGAATTCAAGACTTAGGTACTCTCCTCCTCGATCAGATCGAAGCATCTTGATTTTCCTGCCCAATTGATTCTCCACTTCATTCTTAAACTCTTTGAACTTTTCAAAAGTTTCTGACTTTTGCTTGATTAAATAGATATACTCATATCTACTATAGTCATCTGTAAAAGTCACGTAGAAGCGGTTCCCATCCTTCGTGGTTGATCTAAACGGTCCACATACATTGGTATGTATTAGGTCCAATAGACCCTCACCCCTTTCGCAAGAACCATCGAAGGGTGACTTAGTCATCTTTCCAAGCAAACAAGACTCGCATGTGTCATCTTCCCTAAGGTCGAATGACTCCAACACTCCATCCTTTTGGAGTTGGGCTATGCGTTTCTTGTTGACATGTCCAAGACGACAATGCCACAAGGATGCTCTATCCATACTATTGGAAGAATCTATGTTTAAAACATCATTTCCTAAGTTATCAACAATCAGAACAGTTTCATAAATTCCATTACATGGTATAGCTTCAAAATAAAAGACACCATTTAGATAAGTCAAAATAGAACCATTCTCATTATTAAAAGAAAATCTAAAACCTTGTCTAAACAAACCATGAAATGAAATGATGTTTCTATCCATTTCTGGCGAATAGCAACAATTGTTCAAATCTTAACTTAAACCATTCCTAAGCACTAAAGAATACACTCCAATCTTGGTCATAGGCGACGATCTTCTGCTCCCCATGATTAGATTTATTCTTCCAGCCTCCACATCCCTATTTCTTCTTAGTCCCTGCACATTAGAACAAATGTGGTAACCACAACCGGTATCAAAAACCCAAGAAATAGCATGAGATGAATCGTTAGGTTTAATTGTGTATATACCTGCGAAAGATGGCTTGATCTTTCCTTCCTTGATGGCTTGTAGGTACTCTGGGAAGCTTCTCTTCCAATGTCCTATCTTGTGGCAGTGGTGGCACTCTGCCTCCTTTGGGTTAGGGCAGGGCTTAGCGGGATCAACTTTGGTCCCACTAGAAGAGGCACCATCTCGGGCTTTAACCTTACGATAGTTCTTAGACAAAGCCTTCCTCTTCTTTCCCTTTCCTTGTCCAATAGCCAAGACAGGAGCAGCGGGTGGATTGGGAGTTGGTGCAACAGACTTGTCCTTGAAGTTGCTCTCAGCAACCCTCAAGAGACCTTGGAGTTTGCTTAGTGTGACCTCCTCTTTGTTCATGTGGTAGGTCATCCTAAATTGATTATAGCTCGGAGGCAAAGAGTGAAGCACCATGTCGATCTCCAAGTCTTCCCCAAAGTCAACATTCAACTTGCGAATACGGTTGACATACCTTTGCATCTTTTGCAGGTGCACGGTAAGAGACTCTCCATGACCCATCTTAGCGGAAATCATGTTAGTGAAAATCTCATAACACTCTTGTCTCGCGTTTTGGTGGTATCTCTCCAATAAGTCTTGATGCATCTCGTACGGGTACATGTCCTCATAGGACTTTTGGAATTCGGAGTTCATGGTGGCTATCATGATGCAATGTACCTTCGTTGCATCGCGCTCATGAGTTTCAAAAGCGGTCATTTCAGCCGGAGTAGCAATTTCAGGGTTAATCTTCTCGAGCTTCTCATCGAGGACATACTCCTTATCCTCATAGCGAGCAATGGTGCGAATGTATCTTATCCATTCGCTAAAGTTCATTCCATCGAAGGTGACCTTTTGACAAAGGCTCATCAATGTGAAAGAACTAGCAGCAGCGTTGTTTGCGTTCGACATCTACAAATAGAAAGGACAAAGATAGATTAGAATATGAATCCCTAATTATCACCCAATAAGAAAATTAGGGCTAGGATCCAACAACAATATTTACATATTAGGAAAGGGATGTCGTAATCCAACATGCAAATAATATGAAGGTAAGTGAATGACGATTCACTAATTCTCCAACATAACTTTAAGTCCTAAATGTATTGAGACTTCCTAGGTTCGGGTGAGATTCATTGAAACTATTCAATGGCATGTTTAAATCTCGATATGTCCCTCTTGTTTGTGATTGGGATACCGAGGATCACAAAGCGAGTGTGAATTACCATGCAAATTCACATGGTGCCTTCATTGTAACGATCACCTATTCGATGTGCCGGTAAACCACACACGCTCCACTAACATCTTAGCAAGGGTGCAAAGTGTAATTTCATGGGATTGCATCAATTCACTTTTCCTAAAGTAACTAAGATTGGGAAATTTTATAAAACATGTAGTTACTTTGTATTTCATATTATACTTTTAATGAGAGGATGGGATTGCCCTATCCTACCCGTTCGGCTAACGACCCTCCACCGATCAAGCAAGTGGTGGGTGTGAGTGTACACCCATTAAGCGCCATTTTATAGGCCGCAACCTTATACCCACCTTATACATCGACTTCGTGAATGAGGCCTACTAACGGTAATACTAGCATTTTAGTTTTATATATATATATATATATATATATATATATATATATATATATATATATATATATATATATATATATATATTAATCTTGTAATATTATATTAGTATAGGGTTGTATTTTAAACTTTTAAAATTCTAGGGTTCGAAATTTAAATTTTCTAAATTTAAACTTTTAATCACAAAACATAAATTTCAAAACTTAAGGACAAGTTTTAGACATTTAAAACATGGAGGATCAAATAACAAATAATTTTAATTAACAATTAATTCCCTAATTATCCATATTTGATTTATTCAAGATTTCTTGCAAGATAATTACCAATTTAACCAAAATAATTAATTAATTATCATATAAGGAAATTAAATATTTTATTAGTTGATAAATATCTTTAATTAGATCAAGATTATAGTGATATATATCAAAAAATCGGATTAGGGTTGATCTAATATGATTAAGGTAAGTTTCCATAAGATAATCATCAAAAAATCCCGAATATGGCCTTTCCTGACGCTTGGACTCGCCGAGTCAAGCTAACTCGCCGAGTCCATGACTCAGAAACATGAAAATTGAATTTTGCAGTTAAGAATCAAATAAGCAAGCAACAATTTAATAGAAACCAAGCTAGGCTCTGATACCACTGATGGGTTTTTGCCATAAGAACTTTCTTATGTGCGCATGCAAAACCCTAATGCTTGGATCTAGGCTTTCTAATTAAACATGCTTTGAATCCAAGACTTCTAATGACTAATTAGGTATAAAAACAATACAAAATCAGATCTAGAAGTTTACCTTTGATTCTCTTCTTTGATCTTGTTGTCTTGGAGCTCTAGAGTCACAATTATCACTCCTCTAATGGCTTACAAACACCAACTAGCAAGGAGGATGATATGAGAGAGAGGGGAGGGATGAAATTCGGCCAGGGTTTCTTCTCCTTAGAAGAGATACCGACCCCCTTAGCTCTAGGGGTCTATTTATACTTGTAGACTCCTTAAGGGTTTCACCTTAAACCCTAGTTGGATAATATTTCCTTTAAACAATCCAAATCCCTACCATGGATAAGCCTTGGACGATTTTGAGCTATCCTTAGCTCTAGAATTCGTCCAACCCTTATCTCTTAAGGATTTACAGTCTAAAGTGTAACTATCAAACAATTGACAGTTTATACCCTCTTATTTAATTAATCTCTTTAAGTCACCAAATTAATTCTAATTAATTCTATAACTTATATTAATCAAATAACAATATTATTATTCCTTATATTATTCTCATAATATATTAATAATATTTATTCTCTCATAATAAATCATCCTATCAAGTTGCTATGGTGAAGGCAACCTAAAAGGACTATGCACAATCGAGTCAAATACTTGTCTAATATAGTTGCAGCCTTAGACACTATTCCAACAGTTCTGTCGAACTAACGGTGGGTCGGCTTGACCAATAATCCCACTTAAGTTTCCCCCTTCTGACTGCCCTCCATTCACTTCAGGCTCTTTAATTGCAAGATAGTCAATCCATACCAATTATAACATCAAAGGACTTGATCCTGATTAGAACCAAGGTCAGAGGAAAGGTGTGATTAGAGATAACGATCGAACGTCAGTCGAAATTTTCTCACATAGGAACAGAGCTCCCTAGCGCTACCTCCTTATCTAACATAAAACTCAATTGACTATGAGGTATCACAAACAAAAGATGATAACACATAAATGTTTATCATACATACCTTAATTTATTCCACCTATGAGTACCTTTATCCCCAGTCCCAAATATATATCATGTGCTTATGATAGTATTAGGCCCATACTAACATTCACACCTATATATATATATATATATGTATGTATGTATGTATGTATGTATGTATGTATGTATGTATGTATGTATGTGTGTGTGTGTCTATATATATATATATATATATATATATATATATATATATATATATATATATATAATTCTAGCATCACCATGAAGTCTCCTGACTCGCTGGTTTAGGTTAAACACTTATGTGCCTATTCTTCTTTATAATTTAAACTCCGCTATAATCCTTATATTACCTAATGCTTCTCTTTCTGATCTGTCATTTCCCAATGATAAACAAACAACTTGTAAGGCTTGAAGATTGCGTGCAGTCCAATCATCACACGCAATTTGAGGCATTTTTAGTGCAACCCACTTCAATTCTTCTTGGTAATTCAGACCACTTCTTGCCCCTCCTAGAATTTCGTTCCTTTAAGTTGAAAATATTTTCCTTTACGATGCGAGATATTACCTATCGCATGACCCACGAGAAAGAAGATAGAGTGCTATCATATCGAGAAGAGTAAGATTCCTAAAGGTATATAACAAATAAAATATAACTCTTAACACACACCCTCCTCCCTTAAGAGTCTAAAGCACCTAATTGAGCCAGGCTACATTGTGAGTCTGAACACCGACCTATATATTCAGTTCACTCACAACATGGCTTTGTAATGCCATGATTTATCACTTCAAATTTTTTTATTTAAAAATGTTATTTAACATATAATAGCAACATAAGTCTTAATTTATTTGTTAGGTAAACCAGGTGATACTTGTCAAGACTCGGAACAAATCTAATGCCACTTGCCAAGTTTTCATAACCCTTGTTAGCAAGTAATATGGATAATACACGAAACCAAAAAACACACAAAGACAAAATGTTTGCGTGGTTCGGTCAAAGTGACCTACGTCCATGAGAAAGAGGGGAGTATTCTTTATTCACAGAGTTCTTAAAATAGTGACAACAAAATTCAACTATCAGAGTTTTGTCCTACTCAATAAGGATGCAAAAGAAACATCAAATGACTTAATAGGCATCCATATTTATAGCGAAGGGATCAGACTTACAACCCTAATGGGCCAAGCCCATCCGCCCATTAATAGTGCCAACCAATCATAATCTGACGTGCTATAGCTTTTGGAACATTCATGCTGGTGGCACATCATTATCCTTAGTGGCACATCTAGATGCAAGAGTGGCACATCAAGATCACCATGACATATCAACCATCATCGTGGCACATCATGCAATAATCCTTGAGCATCTTCAACTTTTGAGCATCCTTGGAGAATCTTGAGCATGATATTGAAAATCACAACACAAGTGCCACGTTAAGGATACCATGTCACATCAAGGAACACAATTGGCACACTTTGGACCAAGATGACGCATCTCATGCAAGGAATGACACACCTTCTCTAAGGGTGGCACATTTTTCTCCAAGATGACATACCTACCTCTATGTTGGCACTTCTTCACAAATGGAACGCCTTCCGTCAATTTGACGCATCTTCCTTATACTTGGCATACATCCTTCAAAAATGGCACTCGTGCATCCCAAGTTGGCACACCTTGCTTCTAAGTGGTGCACCTTGTCTCCAAAGTGGTGCATCCAAGAATAAGATGACACATATAGATCATAGATGGTACATCCATGCACCAAGAAGTTGTATTCCACTCCTAGGTGCTTCATACCCTCTTTTAGAAGATTTATTTCTTTGTTGCTTGATTTGTTCCCTTGTCAGATGATCCATGCCCTTCTCAGATGATTCATTCCTATTTTACATGTTGCATAAACCCCAAGGGCTCCATTGAGTTCCAAGTGCTCCATTGAACTCAAATTCGCCATGTGAATGATCCAAATGCTCAAGTCACATTTAACAATCTCCACCTTGAGTTGAACATCCTCTAGACTCCACCTTAAAAAAACCCCTTCCCGTCACCAAGCCCCGAAGGAGCTTACATCCTGCAAACATCAACCAAGTCCAAGCAAAGTTAAACTTCTCTTTAGGCAACATCCTTGTCACCATGTATTTTAGATTCTCCTTGGCACAAGACTTTTGAATGCATAACCTGTCATAGAACATGATAGGTTTCTCCACCTTGAAAAGAAGACTCTGAACAAGACCAACCACTAATAATCTTCTTAGCTCCAGATCATGGTCATGGTCCAAGTCTATCAATCCAACCAATTCCATATGTCGTGTATTAGCACCATACACCAGACAAACATCATGCTTCCCTTCAAGTGTCGTAAGATCCACTTGACCACTTCCAAATGAGCTTTTCCATGATTTCCTCGAACCACCAAAGAAGTACCACCAAGTTAGGATTGATCACAATAGAACGACCACATGACTTGATCCTAAATAGTTTATCACAAACTCATTCTCTGGAAGCTGCATCAAGCTGTCTTTCCCGACATCAACATTGTAACGTCCCATTTTCACAACCAAAAATTTTCACTTTTAATTAAGGTAAAACTTCATGTTTATAAAATCCAAGTTAAGAAAACCCGTTATAACAAAATACATTATTATAAAAATCAGAGTATTGTAATATATGCAGAATCTCCATGGTTGTTGATGAATGTGTACATTCATGTCTTATCCTTCGCATGATCATCACTAGTACCTAAAAAACATTTAATCCACAACTATAAGCCAAAGCTTAGTGAGTTACTCTAAAATACCACACACCATAATATACATACAATGCATGCACACTAGGCCCACAACTTAAGACTAGAATGCCCCCGCCTAGCCCACGGCCTAAGACTGGATTGCTCCTAAGCCCACATCTTAAGACTGGATTACCCCCACCCGACCTACAACCTAAGAGTGGATTGCTCCTAGGTTTTTTGGCCGACAGCACAAAGCAGAACCACCTCAACCCATCTCGACACAATCTTTCGATATATGAAACAACTAAGTAATCAAGTAATCACATAAGCACAAGAAACTATCTACCTTACTTGCCTAACAGCTGACTACCGCATACCCGACCTCATACAACACTACACCATTACTAGAAGATCTCTAATGAATATATATATATATATATATATATATATATATATATATATATATGTGTGTGTGTGTGTGTGTGTGTATGTGTGTGTGTGTGTGTAATTTGAGGTGAGATAGACATTCGAACAGGAGATCCCATTTGAGAGCTAAAACCAAACAAGGAACATGCAAGGAAGCCTAGATCAAGAGTTCTCAGGCTATCCTACATAACTACATAGAGCTCCTAGGGTACTCCAATAGACAATCACTAACCTGTTGGTACTCTAACCAACATACTAATACTCTTATATCCTAACCTACAAGGATATACACTGCAATACCTAGTATAGTGAGGAAACTCACATGAATCAGAGACCCAAGAAATACAGCAACGCGCTCACTCTCTGCACTAATTTCTCCCGAGAACTGACTAGAACAAAAACATTGTAGATCCTTAATCAATAACCCAATCCCTTCAAGTTTGACCCAAAGTCAAACTTTCAAAAATTCAACGGTCAACGGGTCAATGACCCCTACCACATGGCAAGCTTTTGGTCACGTTGTGGCCAATTAAGGACAAAATATTCGGTCATCCGAGAATCATCACAATGTGGAAAGCCTTTGGCCACGTCGTGAGATCTGGCAGAGTTCCAAACTTTCCATTAAGTTCTTAATCTATACATATTTAATCCCAAAACTTCAGATCTTCTCTTTCACACTGAATTAATAGATAAAGTTTCCAACTTTATCCATTATAACTTCATGCAAAGGCTATATCTAACATTATAAGTCCATTAAATCCTTAATGAGGCTACAATTTGATCATGATCACAAGATACTCTTAACATGGTCTTTTTTCTTATTCCACAGAAGTCTACTTCCCTATAAAAGCCATCAGAAGCTCTGGATTTTTCAAGCTACAAGAGAATCCAAGGAAGGGACCAAAACCTTAAAAAAAGCATCAAACATGTACCAAGAAGAAAATAAGTCAACATGAGAACTTTTTAACTTCAATCACTCGGGAATCTAAAGTTGATGGTGGATCCAAGCTAGCTCTTTGCTCCCTTGCACCAAGATGATCTTCCTCTTTCTTCAATCTCCACTAAAGACTTAGAACCAAGATTCAAACCAAAAGGAAAAAGCTCTCAAAGCTTCATGGAGGCTAGGGTTTCGTTTGAAAGGGATGGAGGCTGAAGAGGATACTCTAGGTGATGAGTCAAAGGCTTTATATATAGAAGAAACCCTAAAATTTTATGGGCTTGGGCTGCAGCTTCTTTCACATTGTGACACTCTACCTATCACGTCGTGACACTTATTCCGAAAACACGACATTCAATTGGAACATTGCAACATGACACCCAAATCATCACGTCGTGACGTAAGGTTTTTCCAAAAAACCTTACCTCCAATCCTTTTTAACCCTCAACTTTTCAATTCTGGAAAACAGGTGTTACAAACATCACCAGACACTTCTTTCCTGGGTTGCTCAAGGGATTCCTCATGTCTATGTCGTTCCATTCCATCTTTTGGTTCCTCATTTATCACAAAACTATGTGGGGATTTCTATTTCAAACTCCACATTCTGGCTAGTACCCTGTTCATTCCTCGTAACACTTATACCACCTCCTCTCTGGTTACACATAGCAGATTCAATGGTCACATCTCTAATAATAATGAATTTTGAAGTCTTTCCTTCTTCTATACACCATAGAAAATGACCTTTCCATCCAGATGCATATCCTATAAATATACACTTCATTAACCTCGGCTCTAGTATACGATCATTCACACGAGCGTAATTTGGGCATCCAAACATTCGTAAACCATAATTCTCAGAGGGTTTCCCAAGCCACACCTCTTGAGAAGTCTTACGATCAATTATAATTGATAAAGATATATTCACCAAATAGCAAGCAATGTTAACTGATTTCGCCTAAAATTGCTCAGATAAATCAGTAGATAATCATAGGCACTAAGCACGCTCCACCATTGTTTGGTTCATCTGTTATGCCACTCTACTTTGTTGTGGTGTTAGTCATACAATACGAAGCCTCAATGTACCTACTATTTTGCAGAATTTGTCAAACAAATACTTGCAGAACTCCAACCCATTTTATGTTCTGAGTGACCTAACATGGTTCACAATCTATTTTTCAACCATGGTCTTCCACTCCTTGAATCGCCCAAACACTTCATCTCTGTTTCTTTTTTTTTCAGAAAGTACACCCAAGTCTTCCTTGATTAATCATCAATAAAAGTCACAAATTATTGACAATCACCATGACACTTTATAGGAGAGGGACCCCATAACTCCTGAGTGAACACACTCGAGGATCTCCTTGCTTGAATGTTGAACCGAAATGAACTTCACCTTTCCTTGTGTCTCTTGAACACAAGTTTCACTAGGTTTAGCATTTCCAGTTGCATCCCCACCAGACAACCCCTTCCTACTCATATGTCCCAACTTATGATGTCACAACTTTATTTCATCAACATACTAATCCAAGTATTTGGATACACTCACCATTCCTCTAACTATAGAGCCTCCAAGATATAAATCCCATGAGGATTCATATTTCCCTTCATAACTACAAGAGCAACCTTGGAGACTTTTACCCAATCACCATATCCAAAATAATTTAGTCCATCCTTAGCCAAAGTGCTAAAAGATATCAAGTTCTTTTGAAGATCCAGGAAAAACCGGCAATCTAGTTTTTTGACCATACCATCGTGCATCTTGATATGCACTGTGCCACTGACCTTGATATTGCTCACCTAATCATCGCCCATCTTGATTGTGCCATTCCAATCTTTAAATGAGTCAAACCAGTCACAATTGCAAGTTATATAATAGGATGCTTCAGAGTCTAAGACCGAAGCATCAACCCGAATTAGTTGTATATACAGTCAAAACTTCACCATAATCCCCTTCATCAGAATTTCCTTGAACCATAGTAGCGTTGTTGTTTCTTGATTTAACACCATGATTCCCTTTTTTCAGCAATGGCAAATATCATATGAAGTGCCCTTTTTCCTTGTAGTTATAAAAATTGATGTTGGCTTTAGATTCAAATTTTGACTTCCCTTTGTTACCTCCACCTTTATCTGATATTCTTCCTCTACATTCGAACAAACCAGAACTGGAAACTTCTTCAACAACTGAAACTTTTATTTTTTTAGTTTCTTGGACATCAAAGAATCATTCACATCATTCATATTTCTCATTTTCCTACCTTACAACATGGTATCAACAAAATTGTCATAAGAATTCGGCAGTGAACATAACAGGATAAGTGCTTGATCTTCACCTTCAATCTTTACATTCACACCTTGTAAATCAAAGATGATCCTATTGAAATTATCTAGATGATCCTTCACTTGGGTGCTTTCCGACATCCTAAGAGTATACAAATGTTACTTCTAATATAACATGTTCGTCATAGTATTCTTATGATACTTGTCACACAATTTCTCATAAAGACAAGATGCACTTGTTTTTCCATGACCTCTCTCAGTACTTTGTCTGTCAAACTCAATAGAATAGTATTATGTGCTCTTTCCAGAATATCCACCTTCCTTTCAGTCACCGTGTCCTTTAGTAGTTTTGCTTCTCTTTCTAGTTTTGTTGTACATCCTTGTTGAACCAGAAGAGCCTTCGTCTTTACCTTCCACGAAGTCAACTCATTCGAACCATTGAACTTCTCCAAATAAAATATGAGAGATGGCATCTTCAATCATCAAAACACCAAATGCAGCATGGATACCACTTGTTAGGTAAACCAGATGATACTTGTTAAGACTTAGAACAAATCTGATGCCACTTACCAAGTTTTGATGACCCTTTAGGAAGTAATGTGGATAACACACGAAACCAAAAATCACACAAAGACATAATATTTACGTTGTTCGTTGAGAGAACAAATTAATCTGATGCATAGGGACAAGGTTTGAAAACTCAAACCTTGAGTTAATACTTAAGATCAATGTCTGCTTACTAATGAATGTTCCAGTCAAGTCTGGATAGACCTGTCAAGTCTGAGTTAATGTATTCGACAAATATTCAAGCCATAAATGAAGAATGAGAATGAAGATCAAGGTAAAGTTAATAAATGAAGAACAAAGAGAATGTTGTAAAGAGAGTGAATTAAATGAAATATTGCTAAAAAGTTTGACAACCCGTCACTTAGATTTGCATTAAAAGCTCCTACAAATAGGAGAGCATGATACAAGGTACAAAATTGAATACATACATAGGACTGGACAAAAAAGATATTTCTAACATTCTGATTGTCCAAGTTGACTAACAGACTAAGTCCTATGAAATGTCTAATCATGCTAAGTGACAAAACTAATTAATGCATAGTGAAAAAGGTATTGATTCAGAAATACAAACATTCCGGTCCAAGCATACATTCCAGAATGCCTTCTACTCATCTGCTCCAGACTAGGCTTGACTTCAGACTCCAACGTATTCTACACCAACTTAACACTTCGGAATCTTTACTGACTTTGGATCTTCAAAAGGATTGAGATTGCTAGAGGTTCACTTTCAGGTTCCAACAATCTCCCCCTAAGTGAACTTAGCAATATGGTCAGCTTCAACTTGATTCTTCCTTGATGAAAGTGTAAGCACGATATAACCAATCTATGACTTCGATATACCATTTCAACTCCCTTATAAACTTTTCTTTGACATGATCAGGAGCTTCGGACCTGGATGCTCGACTGATGAATTTGTTGAGGGCTCTTGTCGGAACTAGGTGTTTATAAAGGACTCGGAAGAAGTCCTTCTTGTTTGTCTTTCTGGTTTTGTAAACAAAACCTAGAACCAGGTCATCAGTGGGACCTTCAGAAAGTAGTTCAGCTTCCAGAAGAACATATTCAATCTTGCCAATGAAATCTTGTGTTCCGTACAATCTTGCTGATTCGTAGTCGCATCGATGAAATTCTGCGACATAGTCTTTGAGAAAGTTTATGGCAACATGATAAGCACCCATACCGATATCATCATTTTGAAGGGTCCGAAAATGAGCAGCAATAGCCTAGATGTCGTTCGGATTCATTGCAGGAAAATCTGCATTAGTGATGGTTTTATAAGTAGGTTTGTTTCTGACAACATGGTACCAGAATAGTGGACAAATGAGTTTGAATTTTGTGAGGATTTTCCTTTCGTACCCCTAAATCTTTGTAATCTTCTTCCTCGTCCATACTTCCTTTAGGGGAAGTGCATTCTTGGCATAGAAAGTTTTAACATTTCACGCTCTGTCCGAATGGTGACCTACGGATTGTCATTGGGATGGAGCAGAGCAAATTTTATGTAAAATTTGCTGAAAGGTGAGAGGGGAAGATCAAGTTATTCTGAATCGTCAGAAGGAATGTCATAGTACATGGTGGGTACTATATCGACATCCTTAAGAATACCTTCACGGCAGAGAGGAGAAATGGTATGCATCGGATCAGGATTGTCTTTGAGCGCTTGGATACGGATGTTGTCCTCTAGAGCTTGGTTAATTTCCTCCTGATACCATCCGAATTTTTTCTTTGAAGGATGTCTAGAGGGATGAGATTGATGACTTTCAGAGATAGGCTTTTTGCCCTTATCTTTATTTAGTGCTTCAAGCACTTGCTTCATGTTTTCATCAACGATAGGTTTCGGAGCGAGCTTCGGAAGAGGTTCTTCTGGAATGTCATCAGGAGTCCGAAGTGGGGAACCTTCATCTATTGGAGAAAATTTGGGAGCCGGAATTGATGGTAGCATTGAAGGAGAGGCTCGGAAGGCTTGAGCGGTGAGAAAGGTTTTTGACTCAACCATTTTAATTCCCCTATGAAGAATGTCAAGTAAAGAGGATGGCCAAGAAACTGCAGACCAGATCCTCTTTTCTTCTTTGGTCATCACCTTTGGGAAAAGCTTCCTTGGAGCTTCAAGACAATAACTCCATTTGTGACATATTCCTCTTCTTCATTGTCTTCATCATCATCATTGTTCCCTAGAAGTCTGGAAAGAACTTGGACTTCATCATCAGAATTGACATCTTCATCTCGGAGTGTAAAATCCGAGGCAGGTTTCTATACTTTGCTTGGACCTTCTCCCCCTCTTGCATCGGTGGCCTTGGAAACGGTGCACGCATAAATGACTCCTTCAAGTCAGAAAACATATCAAACACCTTTTGAAGTCCGGTGTTGAGTTGAAGAGTGAGAGCATCACAGGCTTCAGCAGTAGGCGCCTGAGATGCGAGATGATCAATTAAGTGTCCAAGAGAGGCAAGAAGTTCATCAAACATGCGATTCGGAACATCAACAATGTTCTAAGTGGATCGGATCAATATGATGAGGACTTGTTGTATAATCAAGTTCATCTTGTCCTTCTTCGTAATCCCCTTTTCCAACCTCTGAATCTGCTTTTCATGACGGACATTGGTCTGCTTGATGAGATCATTGGTAGCAGCAACCAAGTCATCATGGACTTTGAGCATCGTGGTGATTGTATCGAGATAGTGATCAACAGAGGCATCATATTTTGCTTCAACTTCTTCGATTGAATGTTTAAGCTAGAGTGAGATCAGTTGATCTAGTTGGGCTTCTCGTTCAGCTATCGAAGGTCCGAACTGAATGGATAAGGACTGGAGAATTACGTCTAGCTTGGAGTCCAGCCAGGAGACCTTTTTGTCAATCTTGGAGTTGAGTCCGGAGACGGAGGCTTCGATTGTTTCCACCTTTTTCATGGTTCCGAACACATTTTTTTGAATTTCCAAGAGGTCAAATGGATTGATATGCTTGCCCACTGAGGATCCGGTAGAGTCGTTGGAGTGATTGTGGTCCAGATTATTAGGGTGAACATAAGTAGCCAGCTTGGTTGCAGCATCATCACGGAGTTGAAGATGAGGATCCGGAATCGAACGCTGATTTGGATGATTGGAAGAGGAAGATTTATACTGAAACTTGTGGGAAGGCAGGATTAGAGTTGTGGCAATTGTTGCTCCTTCTTCATCAAACATAACTTCCTCCGAATGCTCTTCGTCGGTTCAGTTTCTTGAAGGTTGTGGTTAGGAGATGATGGAGTGTCTCCTGTTGTGAGCTCTTGGTCTACTTCATCATCAGTGGGGGTGACAAAATGTTGATTGCTTTAGAGAGATCTATTTCTCATCGAGATCAGAGTAGCTTCAACTTGAGGCCTTGTAAATTTAGAATACCTTGAAATGGCCCTGTCAACAAAATCATCTCATGCAGGATCGTGAACCCCTGGTTGTCCTGTACACCTTCCAGGTATTAAACCAGTTTTAGCATCCGGAGTTGGAGGGACTACTCCGGCTTCGGAATGCTTGGGGTCCGGAACAGGGGTTCTGGAGTGTGTGCGTGTAGAAGAAGATGGGCTATCAAAAGTGACTCGTGGGTTTGTTCCATGGGGCAAGGAACTTTTTTCAACACCAACATCACCTTGTTGGGAAGGTGTGGGCGGTTTATTAGCAGACTCCCCATGAGTGTGTGCAAATGGTTTTGAAACATCGAGGGGTACCTCAGATGAGTGGGCAGGTGGGATGTTTGGACGGCTAGAGTCAGTCGGAATGTCATGAGCACCTTCCTGTTGAGAGGAAGAGTTGACTTTGGTTATCTTTTTTCGGATTTGACTTGGAGGGAAAATATTTCCGTTTTGCAGACTTCTTTGTCTTCTTGGGTCCGGATGATGTTGGCTTGGCCACTTCCGGAGTGGGATCAATGGGACTTGGGTAGAATGTGTTGGGATCTACACAGTCGAAGTCTCCAAATGCTTTTTCAAATGAATAGAATCGGAAGAGATAAGGTCCAACATATGTTGAGGCAATCTTCGGACATAACCAAAAGAATATTGGTCCAAAATTCTATAACTTTTAATTGATTTAAAGGAAAGATATACCTCATGTATAATCGTGGCAACAGGAATGGGTTCAGGCCTTTCTCTGTAGAGTTGCTGAATCGTCAAAGCCCAAAACCTAGGCCTTGAAATCTCATTGCTTTTCCTCTTGATGGCAAACATGCAGAAGTCTTGCCATAGCACCTCCGGAAGATCGACAGCATTGTTACATCTGGAGTATATGTTGTAGACTATATACAACCAGTCTTTGCTCAGGGTGTCCGTACCACCATGCTTTTCAGACAACCCACGTATGATGAAGTGCATCAGAACAGTCCATAGTCTGGAAACGGTTGATTTCTTGAAATCCTTGGCCTTGTAATCTTGTTTGTACCCAAGGTGGTTTAAGAAAAGTTGAAATTCTTTTGCAGTGGGTTCTTGTACCTTGAAACCCTTAGGGTTTTCTTTTACACCAATAGCACTAAGAAATGTCGATTTGTGAATCGGCACAATCCTATCGCCTATGATCGTGGTTTCCAACACATCGTTGTCGATTTTCACTAGGGTGAATGTTGTATGAAGAAGACAAAATGGAAGTGGAGGTTCAGGGAATTTGGTTAGAGGGTGGAGATGGGATGGTTTGCCATGAATTCGATCATTACTCTGATGGATTCATCATAATCCATAGGGTTCAATGAGAACAGTTGGGTTGTATCCCTGAGAAAGGGTTCAGGCAAGGTAAAGGATGAAGATCCCTTGGGTGATTTCTTCTTGGCAATTGATTTCTTGGGAG